>NW_027196216.1:0-102066 GCF_038502225.1 Cherax quadricarinatus
TTACCTTTAACCCCCTCCATCCAACAGGTGACAGTTAAGGGGAAACAAAGGACCCTTGCTGGCAGAGCAGAGTCACTTAGCTTCCTGCTCTCAATTCTATAAATATGGAGCTCCAATCTCGACTAGTTATTTTATGTTTAGCTTTTGTTTTCTTAACAGAGTCAAGAGTTATACTCTTGTTAGGATTTTTGCCTTTTGTCCAGACTTGGATAGAATTACATTTAGAAGGTAATATTAGTTATCATCATTTCTTATAAAGGCCTCCATCCTATCATCTGAATGACTCCTTGTCCAGTTCGTAATTTCTTTTTATTTTCTTCTCAGCCTTGTTAGATGGTTTGAGTCACCCACCAGATGCGAGACGAGACGATCTAATAAGAGATCAGAAACTGAAAAATTTAGAGTTTTGTGAACTCTGCTGTTCCTTCAGGGACTGAAAAGTCCCTGGCTAACACCCAGCATCCTTAAATCCATTAACACAAAGCACCTATATGAAAAACAGTATAGAATTGGCCAAATAACCAGAGACTATTCTAAACGCTACTCGTCAATCCTTACTAGCCTGATAAGGTCAAAAAATTTGAATTATGAGAACAGATTACATAGCATAAAAGGTGATATGAAAAAGACCCGAAAAACCCTATCTGAAATTCTAGGAACTAAAAAGATATCCAAAAACAAAACAATCAAATTAACAAAACCAGATGAACCCCAACTACCACCAACTGAAACAGCAAACAGACTCAATGTTTTCTTCTCCACCATAGGTAAGAATCTAGCGAGCAAAATCCCAAGATCAAACACCCGTCCATCAGACTACCTCACGGGTACCTACTCGTATACACTATTCCTCGCTCCAACCAACCCAACAGAAGTCTCACTCATCAACACCCTTAAATACAAGGCAGGAGGTACAACTTACCACTTTTTATGTACAAAAAAGCTTCTCAAGTACTGTAACCAATTACTGCAACACTCTTTAACAAATCCATCGAATCATCTACCTTCCCATCAATTCTAAAAATAGCGATCCACAAAGGAGATCAAACAGACTTGAATAACTATAGACCAATATCTAACTTACCTCTGCTCTCTAAAATCTTTGAAAAATTAAGTCATAGGTAGATGTTCCTACCTCGTCTCTCGCACGACATACTCAACTCCTCGGTTTGGATTCAGGAATAATAAAAACACAAATGATGCTATAATACAAATGCTAGAACTAATATACACCACTTTCGAGAAGAAAGAAGTCCCGCTGTGAATCTTCATTGATTTACGTAAAGCTTTTGATACAGTCGACCATGATTTGCTGCACATTAAAACAACACACTATGGTATAAGAGGGCACTCTCTCAACTACCTAAAGTCATACCTTAGTAAGAGAAGCCAATATGTGTGCAAAAATGGCGCTAACTTTTCCACACAAGCAATTACAGTCCTCTTTCTCATTTACATCAATGACCTACCGAATACATCACAACTACTCAAACCCATTTTATTTTGCAGATGACACAACATACGTCTTCTCTCACCCAAACCCAGTCATATTGGCCAACACTGTTAATGCTGAATTGCAGAAAATATCTACCTGGATGACGACTAACAAGCTTACTCTCAATACTGACAAAACCTATTTCATTCAGTTTGGAAATAGAGCCACAAATGTTCCACTTAACGCTAAATGGATCACCCATCACAAGACGCACAGAGGGAAAATTATTAGGAATCCACCTAGACAGTAGCCTCAAATTAAAGACACATATACAACAAATTTCCAAGAAAATCTCTAAGACAGTAGGCATACTATCAAAAATACGGCACTATGTTCCACAATCATCTCTCCTTGCACTGTATCATTCACTCATCTACCCTTATCTCACATATGGAATTTGTGCATGGGGATCAACAACATTAAATCATCTAAGACCACTAATAACCCAGCAAAAGGCTGCAGTCAGAATGATAAATTCCCACTCGCGACAGCATACTCCACCAATATTCAAAAGTCTAAAACTAATCACTATTAAGAACATCCATACTTATTCTTGTGCCTACTACATACACACAACACTACACTCAAACTTCTCTTCACCAACCTTAACAGCACACATGACCATACCACACTATTTAAGAATTCTATGCACATAAAGGGCCCCAAAATTTGGAACTCATTACCAGTAGATACTCAAGTAGCCCAGTCTGAACATAAATTTAAGACTTCTCAAAAACCATCTACTCACCCTAAACTAAATACTCATTACCTTAATTTACCAAAAGATCTCCAAGTTACTCAAAGTTCATACATAACTTAATACTTACTACACTGTAGTACAAATACCTGCCCAAAACCAAACTGCCTTACACCAAATTGTATCATTCTCATACTGTAAACTGCTCTCACCAACGCTCAATATTATATTCCAGTAATATAATTTAAATATTTACTATTGATATACACAACCTTCAAAATACTTACAACTTGTCCTAATGTAATATCCCCAGATTGTAATTTGAGTAAACTTAATGTCTGCTAGAAATGAAAACAGATGTACAAAACTATGATCAATTTCTCTAGTATTAAATAGTCTGTAAGCCATTATATTTAGTCTGGCCATAATGCCATGGCACGATAGTGGCTCTCTCTGCACTGCCATTCATTATTGTAATTACAGAATCTCAATGTAAACTTGCAAGGAAATACAGGAACTCTGCTGTTGCACTACTTCGGTGTAGGTCAAAGGTCTCGCTTGAGAACTATCTTTCTATACCACCAGGAAAGAGCTATCATTTCGGCAACTGGAAATCTATTCCCGTTTTCCAGTCGACTACTACTGTCGGCAGCTCAGTTACCAACGCTGTTAGATGAGCACCTTCATAGACATTTTAACTGTCTGGAGCTGGACTTCACAATAGGCACGACTACCTGTGACCTATATATATATATATACTCTTCCTGCTCTCCTTTTCGTTAGTGTGACTTTGTAAATGGTCCAAGTCGGACTGAAACGTCGTCGTAAGCTGCTCTCTTCTATGTGCGAGTTATTTGTGTATCGTTCCACTCACGGTATTGTCTTTTTTTGTTATTTATCTGTGACCTCCTTACTCTATCTCCATGGTCCAGTTACACTCCAGCTACTTCGGTGCGACTTGCCATAACATCGGCACTCAGAACATCTTGTTCATTCATTTATTTAATTTTTCCAGCAACTGCTTCAGTTAGGACGATTTAATGTTTGTTTTATATTTTAAGATTTTTGTTTATGTTCAGTAAGATGCTTCTTAAAATGTTATGATTTTATTTTTCTGTTTTCTTTTCATAAGGAGGGTGAGACTTCGAAAGCTCTTCGAGGGTTTGAAGGGCCCTCACACCTTCCCAGTAGGTGTGAGTAAGACCTGTCTAGCATGGGTCATTAGGCCTGCTGCAGTACTCCATTAGTCTTACGTGTGTGGCCCGGTGGCCTGGTGGCTAAAGCTCCCGCTTCACACACGGAGGGCCCGGGTTCGATTCCCGGCGGGTGGAAACATTTCGACACGTTTCCTTACACCTATTGTCCTGTTCACCTAGCAGCAAATAGGTACCTGGGTGTTAGTCGACTGGTGTGGGTCGCATCCTGGGGGACAAGATTAAGGACCCCAATGGAAATAAGTTAGACAGTCCTCGATGACGCACTGACTTTCTTGGGTTATCCTGGGTGGCTAACCCTCCGGGGTTAAAAATCCGAACGAAATCTTATCTTATCTTCCTAGGAGCCACTAAACACATGGGTAATGAGAGGCAATCGAGTTGATTAGTCAAAATAGAGAATGAGAGTTTCAACTGGGTCAAGAATCTCGCCATCATGAAGACATGCCGCCTCCCTTGAGGGTAATAAGAGGTATTTTGAAATATATTGGCCGTGTAGAAAGAATCGAAAAAGTTGATTAAATGGGTACATATAAATGGGAGAACATTGGGCACAACCAAATAAGGAAGAGCATCTTACAGGCTTGAACGAGTCTCTTAGCTGACAGTAAAGGCTAATAGTCTCAGATTTGTTTTCCTTGACCAGCTGAATTTACAGGTTAAGAGCAGTCATTCTACCTCAACTTGATTCAAAGCTTAGTCTTCTCTATGGTTTATCATCCCACAGAATGCAACTCACAACACACTATAATAACTCTTGCATCCATTTACTAAGTGAACAGGGGAATAGGTATAAGAAAACAACCGACGTCTCCACCTTCCCCAGGTGAGAAATTCCGTCTTACAGTTGAGTACAAAACGGTAATACTGAACCCATAGAGTACATAAAGAACCTGGGTAATGGGAAGCAATCAACGATAATCCATGAGAAAAAAAATGTTAATTTCCTTGGATCAAGAGCTCTTTACCTCAAGACATAGTCAATACCAATTTCACTATATTAGACCATAGTGCAATTACTAGTGAGAGACTAGTGCTATTTTTAATTTGTACTTTTATATTATTAGATTAAACCTATTGTACTTTAGCTCACTCTAGCTCAAAACATAGACTCCACAAAAGTCATTATTAGACCTTAGTGCAATTACAAGTGAGAGTCTTGTTCTATTTTTAATTTGTATTTTTATATTACTAGTTTATACCTAGTTGTACTTTAGTTCATTCCAGCACAACACACAGACAACATCAACTTCATTATGTGTAGTAGTGACTATACCCTACATGACCAAAATACTCTAGCTATATACTTGTCCAAACTTCCTACCACTACAGATATCAGTACTAGAACTCAACACACAACTCAGGATATAAATAACCATAATTCTAAACCTAGAAGATGATTGATCACGTTGACCCTGATCTAAACCTCCATAATCTGACACCCAATCAAAACCTATTGGAAAGTAACTGCCTTTATTACACAGCATCACAAGCCACCACTATCCTAAACAATGCTAAAAGTCTATCAGTACTTAACTACAACATCAGGTCCTTAAGCAAACACTATGATGACCTCCTAGCACTCCTTGAATCACTAAAGACACCCTTCTCCTGCATTATTCTTACTGAGACCTGGCTTAAGCAGGACACAATAGATATCTACCCTCTACCAGGATACACAGCAATTCACAACTGCAGAACAAACCAAGTTGGGGGTGGTATTGCAATCTATTACTCTAACCAATTATCTTGTCTTAGCACCACTTGCTTTAGTGATGAATATGGGGAATACATTTTTGCTAATTTTACTGTAAAAAACCTTAGGACGCCTATAACAATCGGTGCCATTTACCGGATACCTCACACAAACATCCCAAATTTCAGTGAGAAATTAAAGTCACTAATAACAAACAGACAAATGAATAAGCACCACCTTCTCTTAGCTGGAGACTTCAACATCAACCTTGGCTTACTAGATGATCAGCCTGTAACTGATTTCATCAACAATATGAACAACACACTTCTCATACCAACAATAACTAAACCAACCAGGCTCACTGAGACAAGTGCAACCATAATAGACCACATATGGACCAATATACTAGCCCCCCTTAAATCAGGGATAATCACAGATAGCACTACAGACCACTACCCTACCTTCCTCCTGACAAACATTAGTAAACCACCACTTGAATACAACAAAGTCTCATTTAGACTCCATGACGAGGCCTCAGTAAGGAAGTTCACAGCTGACCTAGAGACTGTTGATTGGCCTACAGAATTCTCCAAGGCCAATGGTATTGATGACTGGACAGACATCTTTCTTAACAAATTACTTAGACTATACAACAAACATTGTCCTATAAAAACAAAACAGATCACAAACAAACGGCTTGGTTGCCCATGGCTAACCAGCACCATTCTGAAATCCATAGACAAGAAACACCAATATGAAAAGCAATATAGACAGGGCTTAATACACAAAGATACTCTTAAACACTATTCATCAGCTCTCACCAAAGTAATAAAAAAAGCCAAACAACTATACTACTCCAGTAGATTCACAGACACTAGAGGAGATATAAAAAAGACCTGGAAAACACTCTCTCAGATTCTAGGGACCCACAAACTGAGAAAAACCAAGAATATTGTCCTAACTAAACCTAATGAAACACCACTACATCCCACTGACACAGCTAACAAGATAAACGACTTCTTCTCAAACATAGGATCTAATCTCGCCAGTAAAATCCCACATACCAATGCCCATGCCGGGGACTACCTAGATGGTAATTTCCCTAATTCCTTCTATCTTGCACCAACTGAGCCCACGGAAGTCATTGGGATCATAAAGTCACTTAAAAATAACTCGGGGAATCTGTCTCATGTCCCACCATTACTGTACAAGCGAGCGGCCCATGTCCTTTCGCATGCTATTTCATTACTTTTTAACAAGTCAATAGAGACTAGCACCTTCCCGAAACTACTCAAGATGGCAAGGGTTACACCAATACATAAAGGTGGTGACCCTACAGACTTAAACAACTATAGGCCAATATCTAACTTACCATTGCTATCCAAAATCTTTGAGAAACTCGTGTACAAGAGACTGTATTCATTTATAACGGCTCAAAACATACTCAACCCCTGCCAGTTTGGATTCAGGAAAAATAAAAGCACTAATGATGCAATCATAAAAATGCTAGATCTGCTTTACACAGCATTGGAAAATAAGGAATATCCACTAGGAATTTTTATTGACCTAAGAAAAGCTTTTGACACAGTAAACCACGAAATCCTACTCCACAAACTTGACCACTACGGTATAAGAGGCCATGCGCTTGCTTATTTCAAATCTTACATTACTAATAGGTATCAGTACGTCACCATTAAAGACACAGCATCAGCAACACGGCCACTTGATACTGGAGTTCCGCAGGGAAGTGTCCTTGGTCCCCTGCTCTTCCTCATATACATCAATGACCTTCCAAACGTATCCCAACACCTGAAACCCATTCTCTTTGCTGACGACACGACTTATGTCATCTCTCACCCTAATCTTGCCACCCTCAACACCATTGTGAATGAGGAGCTGATTAAAATATCGACTTGGATGACAGCCAATAAACTTACGCTTAACACTGACAAAACTTACTATATTATGTTTGGTAGCAGAGCAGGAGATGCACAAATTAACATTAAGATTGACAACACTCTAATTACCAGAAATAATGGGGGAAAATTCCTAGGCTTATACCCATATCCAGCATATAGCCAAAAAAGTATCCAAAACGGTTGGGATCCTCTCCAAGATACGATACTACGTGCCGCAAAATGCCCTTCTCACACTATACCACTCACTTATTTATCCATACCTCACCTATGCTATTTGTGCTTGGGGATCAACTACAGCAACACACCTAAAGCCAATAATAACCCAACTAAAAGCTGCAGTAAGAATAATCACTAAATCCCATCCCTGGCAGCACACCCCCCCACTCTTCAAAGATCTAAACTTACTCCCAGTTCAGTACATCCACACTTACTACTGTGCAATCTATATCTACAGGGCCTTAAACTCTAATATCAACCTTGACCTAAAACGCTTTCTTGATAGTTGGGACAGAACCCACAGGCATAACACCAGACACAAACATCTCTACGACATTCCCCGTGTCCGACTAAACCTTTACAAAAATTCAATGTATGTCAAAGGCCCTAAAATCTGGAATACCCTACCTGAGAACTCTAGAACTGCAGACACATTCATCACCTTCAAAACTACCATTAGAAAACATCTAATCTCCCTGATACACCCCGTCAACTAACTACACGAATACCACCTGGTGGTTCACACTTACACTCGCTCACTCATTTGACCATAAACAGAAATATTAATCTCAGTCTTAAAATAATGAATCCTGTGATACTCCAATACTGAAGCTATATACTGTGCCAAAACAAAAGCATTCACATTGCTAAACTCATAAACTAGTATTTAGTCACTTAGCCATAAGACCAACTTACCTCATAATTTGTAATATTTTACAATTAAGAATAAAACTAAGTATGCCCGAAATGCCTAGCCATGCTAAGCGTTCTAGTGGTACACTCTGTAATCACAATTTTACTACATGTAAACCAAACAATAACCAAATTTCTGTAAACTCAGCATTGTAATCCTTATAGAGAATAAACTTTGAATTTGAATTTTTGAATTGAATATCAAGGCACCTTCTGGTTGAGAGTACTCATCAGTAGACTGTTATATCTGTGTCCTGGAAAGACAGTCAGGGAGCAAGTGATGGCGAATGAGCTTTCTTCTTTGGATTACCCAGTCTTTGTGGGGAGATGACTTAAGAAATCAATACCTCTCACCAGTACAAGTCCAGCCTTAGCAGCAGCAAGTTTTGTGAGGTACCATTCATAGGTGTTGGGCGCCCAGATACCAAGACGATCTCCACGCTCAAGACCCAGAGCCAATAGACCACTTGCTATTTCCTCACTCTGAAATTAATAAATTACTCAGAACTTCTACCCTATGACTCGACTGGAAACGTTTCGGTCCGCTGACCTTGGTCACTTAAAATGTAGGAGTGACCGAGGTTCACGACCGAAACAGTTTCATTAAATTACCAATTGTTTACATTTTGTCTTTCTCCAACAATCTGTATCTCATAACAAATTTATCAATAATTCAAGTTTATATGAAGAACAAGATACATTTCTAGGCTAAATATGAAAAAAAAAAAAAAATACCACCAATATATGCCTGAGAACTAAGTTTCTTATCAGTGTATAAATATACTATATGAATCTGTAATATATAAAGTTAACCTGAATGTAACTTATCTAAATTTTTATCTATTGATCTAAGAGGTTAATGCTTCTTCCCTGGTTATGTACTTTATTAGCCTAGCCTAGCCTAGCGTAGCGTAGCCTAGCCTAGCCTAGCCTAGCCTAGCCTAGCGTAGCCTAGCCTAACAAGAGGATCACATATATGGCTGAAAAGATTAGAACATGCAATTCTGATTACAATTCGTTGTTACTGAAAAATACTGCACAACAAAAGTAAGATATGAAAGATTATTGTCTTCTTGTTTAACTTTGAGAATTAAAGACACAGAGTAAGTCTCTTATTTGGCGACGTTTCGGCCGCTGAGGGACTTTACCATGTACTTGACTAAGCCCACCAGTGGTCGAAACATCACCTTACTCTGTTATGAGTCCTTGATTCACCACTTGTCAGCTGCTGCCATTACCTCTTGTTTAACTTGCGAGAATGTTGCTCTCTTGCCCTGCTGGACGGAGACAATGGCTTCTCTGTCACCAAACATGTCCTCGGCTCGGTCCACCATGTTACCCATATGTATCCCCAGTAAGGGCCGCGTGCCTGGGTTGGACACATAGCTCCAAGTAAGTGTCTCACTACTACGCTGCCTGGAAGAAAAGTAAATTATTATTACAGTGAAACTCCGGTGTTGGAAGTTAACTGGTTCCTAGGTGGTTTTCGAACTGCGAAAAGTTCGCTGTCCGAGCCCCTTAAGGGAGGTTCCTTGACGCTGGTGAGGGGCTGTTGATCCAGGGAATTGTATCTGTGGTCCAGTTCCCTGATTGAACCTGAATACCTTCCATCTTCCCCCCACATGCACTGTATAATCCTACGGGTTTAGCGCTCCCCCACGATTATAATAATTATAATCGATGTCCGGAACAGTATTTCCCAGGCTTTAATTATCAGCCTCGCACACTGGAGGATATTGAACTGACTCTTCCAAAACTCAGAGTTAAATCAGTGTACGAGGCCACTTCAAAGCGCTTTTGAAACAGGGCTTTCGTGTTCAAAGGCCAGGTCAATTTTTTTCTGAACAAAATTTTCGGACTCTGGTTTGCTGGAGGTCCAGTATGTTCAGAGAGGTTCTACAGTATTATTATTATTATTATTATTATTATTATTATTATTATTATGGGGAAGCCGTAAGTTTCACACAGCGCCTGAGGTAAAGAGCCTCGGGTACAGAGGTTACATCCAAGGGAGAGAGTACCTCAAATTCCGTAGATCAACAGCCCCTCACCTTCATCAACACACTTGCCATCTCTCTCCCCACCTTATTATTCATTATATATTTAGTATGTATGTATGTATGTGTGTGTGCCTAGAAATGACATTCGAATCTTGGGAAGTCCGTTTCGAATATTTGTGTTGTGATATCCTAATATCTAGAGATTTTTTGTGGAATCAGCATTGCTGGCAGCTAAAAAAAGTTATCATAGAAATTAGGATATTACAACACAAATATTCGATACGAACTGCCCAAGATTCCAATAAAACTTTTAGCCACATTAGTCTCTGCAATAACATGGCAAATTGGCCGAAAGCTAGTGTTATTGTACCTTGTTCCACTTGTCATGGACGAAACATTATAGAATCAACCATCACAAAACATGATATACACTTTCATTATATAATAATAGAGGCGGTTTATTCAAATTAGATTCGTTCATAGTGGAGGCTATAGTTCATAGCCTACACAAATGCGACTGATTGTATTAAATATAGCACAGAGGAGGATAGGGTTGGTTCTGACTGTTAGACCAGTCTCCCTAAGAACCTTGACCTAACTATGGTCAGTTTACGGCAACTTGAGTTGCCGTAAACTGTTTTCTAAGGTATGGAAAATACCCAGACAGTTGCCAGATATCAATATTTAGAATGCTAAGCCTTTTACATTATATCGAAGTTAACGGAATTCTTAATGATTACCATGCCGCTAATGGTTACACTCGTCGTGCTGCCACGGTACCATCAGTGCTTGTGGGATGGCAGTCTTGTAATGCCGTAAAAAAATAGTTAACCTTCCAGGCACTGGCATAGGTGGCATGCCGGGGCTCTTCTCTACTTCCCTTCCCCCTCATTCTAGCAATAAATGCTCACTCTGTATATGTTTGCTCAGATTTTAGCTTCCTGCAACACTGCAAACTCCTAATGTATTGATTGCAACACAAAAGGCCTAGAGCTATCTTTCAACTTTCCTCGAGGTTGTTTTGCATCTTGCATCGCTTGTTCACGATTTTTTACACATGCACACACATGGATGTGTGTGTGTACTCGCCTAGTTGAGGTTACAGGGGTCAAGTCCAAGCTCCTGGCCCTGCCTCTTCACTGGTCGCTACTAGGTCACCCTCCTTGAACCGTGAGCTTTATCATATCTCTGCTTAAAGCTATGTATGGATCCTGCCTCCACTACATCACTTCCCAAAGTATTCCACTTCCTGACTACTCTGTGGCTGAAGAAATACTTCCTAACATCCCTGTGATTCATCTGTGTCTTCAACTTCCAACTGTGTCCCCTTGTTGCTGTGTCCCATCTCTGGAACATCCTGTCTTTGTCCACCTTGTCAATTCCTCTCAGTATTTTGTATGTCGTTATCATGTCCCCCCTATCTCTCCTGTCCTCCAGTGTCGTCAGGTTGATTTCCCTTAACCTTAGTGGCCCGGTGGCCTGGTGGCTAAAGCTCCCGCTTCACACACGGAGGGCCCGGGTTCGATTCCCGGCGGGTGGAAATTCCGACACGTTTCCTTACACCTATTGTCCTGTTCACCTAGCAGCAAATAGGTACCTGGGTGTTAGTCGACTGGTGTGGGTCGCCTTTTGGGGGACAAGATTGAGGACCCTAATAGAAGTAAGTTAGACAGTCCTCGATGACTCACTGACTTTATTGGGTTATCCTTGGTGGCTAAGCCTGCGAGTTAAAAATCCGAACGAAATCTTATCTTATCTTATCTCCTCGTAGGACATACCTCTTAGCTCTGGAAGTAGTCTTGTTGCAAGCCTTTGCACTTTCTCTAGTTTCTTTACGTGTTTGGCTAGGTGTGGGTTCCAAACTGGTGCCGCATACTCCAAATGGGCCTAACGTACACGGTGTACAGGGTCCTGAACGATTCCTTATTAAGATGTCGGAATGCTGTTCTGAGGTTTGCCAGGCGCCCATATGCTGCAGCAGTTATTTGGTTGGTGCACGCTTCAGGAGATGTGCCTGGTGTTATACTCACCCCAAGATCTTTTTCCTTGAGTGAGGTTTGTAGTCTCTTGCCTCCTAGACTGTACTCCGTCTGCGGTCTTCTTTGCCCTTCCCCAATCTTCATGACTTTGCACTTGGTGGGGTTGAACTCCAGGAGCCAATTGCTGGACCAGGTCCGCAGCCTGCCCAGATCCCTTTGTAGTTCTGCCTGGTCTTCGATCGAATGAATTTTTCTCATCAACTTCACGTCATCTGCAAACAGGGACACTTCGGAGTCTATTCCTTCCGTCATGTCGTTCACAAATACCAGAAACAGCACTGATCCTAGGACTGACCCCTGTGGGGCCCCGCTGGTCACAGGTGCCCACTCTGACACCTCGCCACGTACCATGACTCGATGCTGTCTTCCTGACAAGTATTCCCTGATCCATTGTAGTGCCTACTCTGTTATCCCTGCTTGGTTCTCCAGTTTTTGCACTAATCTCTTGTGTGGAACTGTGTCAAACGCCTTCTTGCAGTCCAAGAAAATGCAATCCACCCACCCCTCTCCCTCTTGTCTTACTGCTGTTACCATGTCATAGAACTTCAGTAGGTTTGTGACACAGGATTTCCTGTCCCTGAAACCATGTTGGCTGCTGTTGATGAGATCATTCCTTTCTAGGTGTTCCACCACTCTTCTGATAATCTTCTCCATGAATTTGCATACTATACATGTCAGTGACACTGTAGTTTAGTGCTTCATGTCTGTCTCCTTTTTTAAAGATTGGGACTACATTTGCTGTCTTCCATGCCTCAGGCAATCTCCCTGTTTCGATAGATGTATTGAATATTGTTGTTAGGGGTACACATAGCACTCTGCTCCCTCTCTCAGGACCCATGGAGAGATGTTATCGGGCCCCATTGCCTTAGATGTATCTAGCTCACTCAGAAGCCTCTTCACTTCTTCCTCGGTTGTGTGTACTGTGTCCAGCACTTGGTGGTGTGCCCCACCTCTCCGTCTTTCTGGAGCCCCTTCTGTCTCATCTGTGGACACTTCTTTATATCTCTTGTTGAGTTCCTCACATACTTCATGGCCATTTCTTGTTGTCTCTCCTCCTTCCTTCCTTAGCCTGATTACCTGGTCCTTGACCGTTTTCCTCCTGATGTGGCTGTATAACAGCTTCGGGTCAGATTTGGCTTTCACTGCTATGTCGTTTTCATATTGTCGTTGGGGCTCCCTTCTTATCTGTGCATATTCATTTCTGGCTCTATGACTGCTCTCCTTATTCTTCTGGGTCCTTTGCCTTCTAAATTTCTTCCATTCCCTAGCACACTTGGTTTTTGCCTCCCTGCACCTTTGGGTGAACCAAGGGCTCGTCCTGGCTTTTTCATTAATCCTGTTACCCTTGGGTACAAACCTCTCCTCAGCCTCCTTGCACATTGTTGCTACATATTCCATCATCTCATTAACTGGCTTCCCTGCCAGTTCTCTGTCCCACTGAACCCCATTCAGGAAGTTCCTCATTACCTGGAGTTTACCTGGAGAGAGTTCCGGGGGTCAACGCCCCCGCGGCCCGGACTGTGACCAGGCCTCCTGGTGGATCAGAGCCTGATCAACCAGGATGTTGCTGCTGGCTGCACGCAAACCAACGTACGAGCCACAGCCCGGCTGATCAGGAACTGACTTTAGGTGCTTGTCCAGTGCCAGCTTGAAGACTGCCAGGGGTCTGTTGGTAATCCCCCTTATGTGTGCTGGGAGGCAGTTGAACAGTCTCGGGCCCCTGACACTTATTGTATGGTCTCTTAACGTGCTAGTGACACCCCTGCTTTTCATTGGGGGGATGGTGCATCGTCTGCCAAGTCTTTTGCTTTCGTAGTGAGTGATTTTCGTGTGCAAGTCGGGTACTAGTCCCTCTAGGATTTTCCAGGTGTATATAATCATGTATCTCTCCCTCCTGCATTCCAAGGAATACAGGTTTAGGAACCTCAAGCGCTCCCAGTAATTGAGGTGTTTTATCTCCATTATGCGCGCCGTGAAAGTTCTCTGTACATTTTCCAGGTCGGCAATTTCACCTGCCTTGAAAGGTGCCGTTAGTGTGCACCAATATTCCACCCTAGATAGAACAAGTGACCTGAAGAGTGTCATCATGGGCTTGGCCTCCCTAGTTTTGAAGGTTCTCATTATCCATCCTGTCATTTTTCTAGCAGATGCGATTGATACAATGTTATGGTCCTTGAAGGTGAGATCCTCCGACATGATCACTCCCAGGTCTTTGACGTTGGTGTTTCGCTCTATTTTGCGGCCAGAATTTGTTTTGTACTCTGATGAAGATTTAATTTCCTCATGTTTACCATATCTGAGTAATTGAAATTTCTCATCGTTGAACTTCATATTGTTTTCTGCAGCCCACTGAAAGATTTGGTTGATGTCCGCCTGGAGCCTTGCAGTGTCTGCAATGGAAGACACTGTCATGCAGATTCGGGTGTCATCTGCAAAGGAAGACACGGTGCTGTGGCTGACATCCTTGTCTATGTCGGATATGAGGATGAGGAACAAGATGGGAGCGAGTACTGTGCCTTGTGGAACAGAGCTTTTCACCGTAGTTGCCTCGGACTTTACTCTGTTGACGACTACTCTCTGTGTTCTGTTAGTGAGGAAATTATAGATCCATCGACCGACTTTTCCTGTTATTCCTTTAGCACGCATTTTGTGCGCTATTATGCCATGGTCACACTTGTCGAAGGCTTTTGCAAAGTCTGTATATATTACATCTGCATTCTTTTTGTCTTCTAGTGCATTTAGGACCTTGTCGTAGTGATCCAATAGTTGAGACAGACAGGAGCAACCTGGTCTAAACCCATGTTGCCCTGGGTTGTGTAACTGATGGGTTTCTAGATGGGTGGTGATCTAGATTGCTTCTTAGGACCCTTTCAAAGATTTTTATGATATGGGATGCTAGTGCTATTGGTCTGTAGTTCTTTGCTGTTGCTTTACTGCCCCCTTTGTGGAGTGGGGCTATGTCTGTTGTTTTTAGTAACTGTGGGACGACCCCCGTGTCCATGCTCCCTCTCCATAGGATGGAAAAGGCTCGTGACAGGGGCTTCTTGCAGTTCTTGATGAACACAGAGTTCCATGAGTCTGGCCCTGGGGCAGAGTGCATGGGCATGTCATTTATCGCCTGTTCGAAGTCATTTGGCGTCAGGATAACATCGGATAGGCTTGTGTTAATCAAATTTTGTGGCTCTCTCATAAAAAATTCATTTTGATCTTCGACTCTCAGTCTGGTTAGCGGCTTGCTAAAAACTGAGTCATATTGGGACTTGAGTAGCTCACTCATTTCCTTGCTGTCATCTGTGTAGGACCCATCTTGTTTAAGTAGGGGCCCAATACTGGACGTTGTTCTCGATTTTGATTTGGCATAGGAGAAGAAATACTTTGGGTTTCTTTCGATTTCATTTATGGTTTTTAGTTCTTCCCGCGATTCCTGACTCCTAAAGGATTCTTTTAGCTTAGTTTGGCTTCATTCGTCCTCGCCTCCCAATTCTTCTTCTCCTTCTCCAACCTCTTTTCTAATTTCACAGAAAGCTCTGTCTCCATTTTTTCTGAAAGCTCTCCTAATTTTCTCTCCCACTCTTGTTCCATCCTTTTCCACTGCTCCTCCATCCACTCCTCCCTACCAGAACCATTCTCATCTGATCCCTGGGTCCTGCCACTACCCACCATTTTTTCTTTTTCTTTTTTTTCCTTTTTTCCCTCTTCCTTTTTTTTCCTTTTTTGAAAGAGAAAAGAGAGAGAGGGAAAGAGAGAGAAGGGAAAGGTAGGAGAGAGGGGGAGAGTGAGAAGGGAAAAGGAAGGAGAGAGAGAGAGGGAGAGAGAGGGGGAGAGATGGGGAGAGACAGGGGAGAAAGGGAGGGAGGGGGAGATAGAAGAGAGGGGAGAGAGATGGGAAATGGGAGAAGGGAGAGATAATTAGAAGGGGAGAGATGTTAGAGGGGGAGAGACGTTAGAGGGGGGAGAGACGTTAGAGGGGGGAGATGGGAGAGGGGAGAGATGGGAGAGGGGAGAGAGAGAGATAGGCAAAGAGATAGGTAGTGAGAGAGATAGGTAGAGAGGTAGTGAGAGAGATAGGTAGAGAGAGATAGGTAGATGTAGTGATACTGCCCCTGTGGGGAGCAGCAGCAGGATAATACTGCACCACCCCTCGGGGCCCTTAACAACAACAACAGCTTGGTGTGGGTCATGGGCGCCAACACATGGTGTGTGATTCTCTTCTCATATATCCATATATTAGTGATGCAGATTACATGGTGAGTTTAAATATGTGGTCTGTAGTTATAACTTTTCTCTTGACATATGCAAAACATCACCCTCCCTGTAGAAGCAGTTAATAGATGTACTAGTCATTATATTTTGTTGTTGCAGAAGTACTATGAAGATTCTATGTTCAATAAAGCCTAGAGATAAGGCCTGTGTTTCTATCACAACAATTTATTGAACATAGAATCCTGGGCTACCTGGTGGTGATCCTGCGCTAGACTACATCACAACATGGAGCGTTTACTGAAACCTGAGAGGCTAGACTGTGACCCCAACTTATCAACAGCTGCTCAGGAATGGAAGCACTGGTTTAAGACTTTCGAAAACTTCTTGGGAGCCCTTCCTAAAGAAGATCTAGATAAACTAAGTCTGCTCATCAATTTTGTGTCACCTAAAATATATGAGGCTATTTCTGAGTGTAATACCTATGAAGATGCTATCAAAACCCTCAAGTCTCAGTATATTAAACCTACAAATGAAATCTTCGCACGCTATCGCCTTGCAACTCGCCGCCAGCAGATTGATGAATCCTTAGAGGAATACCTTCAAGCACTGAAAATTTTAGGTAAGGACTGTCACTTCCAAGCAGTGACAGCTGCTCAGTATTGTGAAGAGTCCATCAGGGATGCTTTTATCAGTGGCCTGCAATCACCAATAATAAGGCAGCGTTTATTGGAGAATAAAACTCTAGACTTAGCCACTGCCTTTGACCAGGCAAGAGCTCTAGATTCAGCCCAGAAGAATTCTGAAGTATACAGTACCACCTAGCCTTCTCGAGTGATAAGTGCTGCAATTCCTGACCAAGACTCTTGCAATGAAGTTACTGTGGAACCTGCCTCAGTGACAGCAGCAGCAGGTAAGTTGTGTTTCTTTTGTGGTTTTTCAAGACATCCACGTCCAAAGTGTCCTGCTCGTGAAGCAATGTGCCATAAATGCCACAATAAAGGTCACTTTGCTAAAGTATGTCGTGCTAATGCATCAACAAGAGCTAGTGCCTCCACACATTCCAGTGATCATGCGACTCTAGCAACAGTGACTTTTGCGGCTACTCCAAATTCACTTTCAAAGGCAGTTGTGAAAGTATTCATCAAAGGAACAGAAGTAGATGGTCTTATTGATAGTGGCAGCTCAGAGAGTTTCAGCAACCTGGACTTAGTTAAACGCCACTCCTTGACTGTACATCACTCATTAGGTACGGTTTCCATGGCATCAACATCTCTCTCTATTCAGACCTTAGGATTTTGTAAGGTAAATCTCAGAGTTAATGGAAAGGACTATCAAGATGTACATTTAGCTATTCTGCCACAACTGTGCTCTGATGTTATCCTTGGTCAGGACTTTCAGAAGCTGCATGGTAGTGTCACCTTAACATATGGAGGTGAACTGCCTCCTCTTGTTGTCTGCGGACTTAGCACTTTAAGGGTAGACCCACCAAAGCTGTTTGCAAATCTTACCGCGGACTGCCATCCTATATCAGCTAAGTCACGCCGCTATTCTTATGAGGATCGGATGTTCATTGAGAAAGAAACTCAGAGGCTGCTGAAGGAGGGTATTATAGAACCGCGTAATTCCCCTTGGCGTGCACAGGTTGTTGTTGTTAAGGATGATTATAGGAAACGGAGACTGGCTATCGATTACTCTGAGACAATCAACAAATTTACACTTCTTGATGGGTACCCTCTACCTCGAATTGATGATACAGTGAACAAAATTGCTCAGTACTATGTGTTTAGCACAACTGATCTACAGAGTGCCTATCATCAAGTCCCTATAAGGAATGAAGATAAACAATATACAGCGTTTCAGGCTAGTGATGGCCTGTATCAGTTTACCAGAGTCCCTTTTGGAGTCACCAATGGGGTAGCCTGCTTCCAACGAATTATGGATTCACTCATTCAGGAAGAGAAACTCATGGGAACTTATGTGTATTTAGATAATGTTACCATTTGTGGCAAGACCCAGGAGGAACATGATGCAAGCCTTGATAAGTTTTTGGAAGCTGCCAAGAAGAAAAACATCAGTTACATTGAGGAAAAGTGCACTTTTTCAACTAAAAGGCTTAGTATCCTTGGTTATGTAGTGGAAGGAGGTTCAATATTCCCAGACCCTGAACGACTACGACCTCTACGGGAACTTCCAATGCCTCAAGACAAAAAATCACTCCGAAGAACTCTTGGTCTCTTTGCTTATTACTCACGATGGATCTACAACTATTCAAGTAAAGTCTGCCCATTGAGTGCTACCACATTTCCTGTGACAAAGAAAGCAGAAGCCGCTTTCCATACTCTCAAACAGGACATTGAAAACTCAGTAGTTCAAGCCATTGATGAGTCCCTACCATTCGAAGTGGAAACGGGTGCATCTGACATTGCCATTGCTGCAGTCTTATCTCAGGTAGGACGACCAGTAGCCTTCTTTTTGAGAACTTTTCAATGATCAGAGAAGTGTTACGCTGCTGCAGAAAAGGAAGCCCAGGCCACCATAGAAGCAGTTCGCCACTGCAGGCATTATTTAACTGGTAGACATTTCACCATAAGGACTGACCAAAGGTCTATGATGTATATGTTCGACAAGAAAGCAAGAAAGTAGGATAAAGAATGACAAGATATTACGCTGGAGGATGGAACTATCGTGTTATGACTTGGATATTCTGTACCGACCGGGTCAAAAGAACATCTCACCTGATGCATTCTCTAGGTCCCATTGTGGAGCAGCATGTCATGATTTGCAATCACTCTCAGCGCTTCACAAGGCTTTGTGTCACCCAGGAGTTACGCGCCTGTACCATTTTGTCAAATCAAAGAACATGCCCTACTCAGTGGAAGATGTGCGACAAGTGATCAGAGCATGCAGAGTATGTGCAGAGTGCAAGCCAAACTTTCATCAGCCAGAGAAGACTCATCTCATAAAATCCACCCAGCCTTTCGAGAGACTGAATATAAATTTCAAAGGACCTCTACCAAGCATAAATCAGAATAGATATTTCCTTAACATAGTAGATGAATATTCAAGGTTTCCCTTTGTGTTCCCCTGTGCAAATATGACGGCTTCAACTGTTATTAGTTGTCTTTCACAGTTGTTCTCTATTTCTGGTATGCCAGCTTATATCCATTCAGACAGGGGATCCTCGTTCATGAGTAACGAACTTCAGGAGTTTTTGGCTAGCAAAGGTATTGCCTGCAGCAGAACAACAAGATACGACCCTCAAGGCAATGATCAAGTGGAGCGGTTCAATGGTACTATATGGAAGGCAGTTACAATGACACTGAAGTCACGTAGTATACCTGTTCAACACTGGCAAACTGTCCTACCTGATGCTCTTCACTATTAGATCACTGCTGTGCACAGCTACTAATGCAACCCCTCATGAAAGACTCCTTAACTATTCACGTAGTTCCTCTATGGGAGCCTCCGTGCCCACTGGGTTATGTCATCCTGGACCCATTCTCCTGAAGAGTCGCCGTAGGATGAACAAGACGGATCCTTTAGTGGAAGAGGTAGAGCTCCTGCAAGCTAATCCTCATTACGCCCACATTCGCTACCAAAATGGTGAAGAGACTACAGTATCTACAAGACATTTAGCCCCAGTTGAAATCCCCATTAGTGTGGAATCTCAAGATACACCAATAGATGCAAAAGATGCTTCTTCTCCTGGAAAGCCCCTTGAGACTACCCCTATGGAAATAGAGAATTCTGCTCCAGCAGTTAGTCAAACCCCGCTGGTGAAGAGGCTCAAGGGCTACGAAGGTCGGGACGTATACGTCGCCCACCTAACAGTTTGGGAGATTACTGTCTCTGATATTTTAGAAGGGGGAGATTGTAGTGATACTGCTCCGTGGGGAGCAGCAGCAGGATAATGCTGCACCACCCCTCGGGGCCCTTAACAACAACAACAGCTTGGTGTGTGTCATGGGCTCCAACACATGGTGTGTGATTCTCTTCTATTATATCCATATATTAGTGATGCAGATTACATGGTGAGTTTAAATATGTGGCCTGTAGTTATAACTTTTCTCTTGACATATGCAAGACATCACCATCCCTGTAGAAGCAGTTATTAGATGTACTAGTCATTATATTTTGTTGTTGCAGAAGTACTATGAAGATTCTATGTTCAATAAAGCCTAGAGATAAGGCCTTTGTTTCTATCACAACAGTAGAGACAGGTAGTGAGAGAGGGAGATAGGTAGAGGTAGAGAGAGAGACAGGTATTGAGAGAGAGAGAGAGAGGGGGGGATAGTGGAATGTTAGAGGGAGGGATTTCAGGTCAGTTAACAGGAAGGTGTGAAATCCTGTGTATGCGTGTGCTTGTGTACTACAGCTTTTACAAGTGCCTGACTGCTTGTTCCTGTGTGTGTGTGCCACCACTTCTAAGTATTCATACTGCTAATAAATACCAGTATTAATACCAGTAATTCTAAAACTACGAATAGTAATTCTAACACTTATCAATTCTCCTTATGAAACACAAAGTAACTAGGTTGTAAAATTTAGCTTGTCTCAGCTTCTGTGGAGAAATTTTCTCCAGGAGGGGGGTATCAGCCCCCTTCAGCCCCTTTCAGCCCTGAGGGGCCAAGCCCTCTCAGAAGGGGCGAGCGTCTTTACTGCTACAGTGAGTAATTGATCACAGATGCCGAACGAATGTGCAACGTGGTCAAATGACCTCTGCTCCTTGCAGTGCGGTGTTGCAAAGTGTATTTTTATAAGAGACAGTACATTCTTACTTTAGCAGGACAATTAAAGAAAATCCTGCTCTCACTTTATTACCATAGTAAAGATAGTGTACATTGTTGTCTATGCTTAAGACAGCAAGAAACAAACATCTTGCTTTGCTTCATCGAGGAGGTGACAAGGATGCAAGGTACTAGGTCAGCGTTTTTTTGGTGTGTATTAGGGGAGCAACGGCTTGGGGCGGTGTGGCGTGGCGAGACTAACTTTGACTCGACTACGAGTGACACTGACGCCAGGATAACCAGCAAAGAACACTGATCTGTGCGTTAGTGTGAACAAAGTGTCTCATAAACCACAATAAACACTTAAGAAAAGTGTGATCAGCTTCTCCAGTGATAACTTTGTGTGAACAATTATTGATGAACAGTGTAACAACGAGTGTTGCGATCCAACAGAGTGTAGTGCGACATTCTTCAAAGAACACTATTCTTCAATCAACTCAACGGATATCCGGGTGTAATTACGGGTCAGATACATATACCCAGGTAAGTGTTCTAACTCGTGATGTACTACTATTGACTGCGCAGTTGAGTATAAATTCGTGAGTTAGAAAGTTATCATAAAGCCCGGTGATATGCGGACCATTGAGTCCAAACAAGTAAGTATATCGTCAGCCATCATCGAATGAAATATGCTGACATAACACCCCCTAGGGGTAATTTATATACTTACAAATTATATTTTTTTGACAGCCCATGTTGAGATGGTTTCGACAGCTTCTAGACCTCGTCTGCAGGGGCGGCTGTGTAGACGATTTGCTGTCCTTTATCAGCTAAGTGTTCATATTCAAATTTATAAATTATATCTTAGCTGGTAAGGCCAATATCTTCAACAGAATTGGTCGTGCTCGAACCGGATAAAGACCACACTGTGGTCCAAATATGTTGTACTACAGTGTACAAATAACCTATGAGCCAAGGTCCTTCGAAAAAAGCTGTAAAACTAGTGTTTTACAATATAAATCAGTATAAATGAGTCCCTCCAGACTCAATCACAGAGAATGGGCAGCCAAAAGAAAACGGGCGCTCACCCAGCGTTCACCCAAAAGAAAACGGGAGCAGGGTGACTCACCCAACAAGAAGACGGGGGATGGTATCCTGCACCCTCCATCAACTGCTCCAATCTCGAGAAATGCTGATTAAGACAGCTACCCAACTGATGCTGTTTGTCTGAGTGTATATATATACACAGTGTTTATAATGTTTATAGACAGAAATTAAGAGACAAGATTGTGTTAAAGTTTGTTTCTTATAGATATACCTGTTATATTAAATGAACTTATATATACACCTGGAAAATCCTAGAGGGACTAGTACCGAACTTGCACACGAAAATCACTCACTACGAAAGCAAAAGACTTGGCAGACGATGCACCATCCCCCCAATGAAAAGCAGGGGTGTCACTAGCACGTTAAGAGACCATACAATAAGTGTCAGGGGCCCGAGACTGTTCAACTGCCTCCCAGCACACATAAGGGGGATTACCAACAGACCCCTGGCAGTCTTCAAGCTGGCACTGGACAAGCACCTAAAGTCAGTTCCTGATCAGCCGGGCTGTGGCTCGTACGTTGGTTTGCGTGCAGCCAGCAGCAACAGCCTGGTTGATCAGGGGCTGATCCACCAGGAGGCCTGGTCACAGACCGGGCCCCGGGGGCGTTGACCCCCGAAACTCTCTCCAGTGTAAGCTTTCAAATATATATTAACAGTGAAATTTATATATGTGTAAGTAATATTCACGTGTGATTTACAGTTATACAGTGACATTTATAGTGTATAGTGAATGAAGTGTATAACATCGTTATTTACGATTAATCATCGTGGTCAGGCTGACACAGCAAACTCAAGCCATAAACACCAGCCACATGTACTCTGTACCCTTCATGGTCATTGACCCTGAGGTTAAGCTTAGTGGGTCAGTAGTGTCTGACTCGATTATTGCTGACTTAAGCATAACAAAAACTCAGCTGTTTATAGCAGTACAGTGTTTTTTAAACACTCTAAGTGTGGTGCTAGAATTTTCAGTATACCATTAAAATGGCTTGTTTGAAAACTCAGTTTCAGTCTTTACAGACTAAGATTACACAATTAGAAAATCTAATTTCAGTCTGTATAGGATTAACTCAAGATACAAACATAGATTTTGATGATCTTGAGGTCAAGTTTGGATTATTTACACAACGCATGAAAATAATTAATTCAGACTATACACATTATGAAAATAAATTTCTTGAATCAGATCCATCTGAGGATGAAATTAAAAATGTTTTGGATACTTTTAGTGATCAACAATTAAGGTGGACAGGAGTACAGGCTATCTGCCGCAAAACTCTGTCACAGAGACCTACTATAACTAGTGGTCAAACACCTGTTACACCTGTAACAACAACAAGTGTCCCATTACCAAGCTTACCTACATTGTCATTACCTATTTTCCAAGGTCATAATTATGAAGAATTCATTAGTGGTTTTCAATCCATAGTAAATTCACGAACTGACATAGATGAGATTGCTAAGTTCAATTATCTTAAATGTCTTGTGAAGGGAGAACCCTATGAACTGATTAAGTCATTTCCGGTGGTTAAAGGTAATTATCAAATAGCCTTACGTGTCTTAGCAGACAATTACTTCGATGCTGACAAGGCTAGAGTTAGACATGCAGTCTTAATATCAAGCTTGAAGCCACCCAAACATTGTTTTTCAGACTTACAGGCATTTAGAATCACATTAGACAATAGTCTCAGATCTCTAGGTGCTAAATATGACCTAAGGCAATGTGATTGGTTTATCAGTGGTATTGTACAAGATAAGTTGTCACCACAAACTATTGAACGATTAAATATTATGTTCAATAAACGCTATTTCACTTGTGAAGAAATTAGCAATGGTTTACAAACAATAGTTTCATGCATGCAAGCAACGAGACAAGATGAAAAATCCACAAATCCAGTGGATAATAAACCTTCAACTCAGTATAAAAAGAGTATACCTACTCCCACTAAACCACATAATGGGAAATCCCATATAGGCATTTATCAAGCTGTGAATACAACAGACAGTAAACAGACTGTCACACATAAACGTACTCCAAAATGTGTACTTTGTGATGGAACACATTGGGCACAGTATTGTATTCAATACACATCAATGGAGGCACGTAAACAACGTGTTCATCAGCTGAAAAGATGCATCAAGTGTTTAGGTGAACACAAGGGAGGTAAATGCTCACTGAAGAAGTGTTTTAAATGCAAGGGTATGCATCATACAGCATTATGCCCAAATACTTTTGCTGAACAGCAGCAGACTTCCACAGAATCAGGAAGTCAACAAGCAACAGCATTAAATGTGAGAGATAAGTTTAAAGCAACTGCTCTCCCGATAGCTCGAGTTGAGTTATCTAATAAATTACACAAAACCAATGTGCTAACACTATTTGATCAAGGCTCACAAAGGTCCTTCATAAGAAGAACAGTGTTGCAGAAACTGAATAAACAACCCTATGCCAAAATACAGTTAGATATAGCTGTTTTTTTCCATAATTCTGGTAAACAGACATATGACCTAGCCAGAATCACTGTTGGTCTAGAAAACAGAAAAAAGACAGTAGAAGCTGTGGTAGTAGATGATTTGCCTAAGTCTGTGCAGATCCAGGGATTAAAAGAAACAATTGCAGCACTGAAAGCAGCTAAGGTCAAGTTAGCCTGTCCTGACATACAGACGGACACAATTAGTCCAATTGATTTAATCATTGGAAGTGATTATTATCACTGTTTTGTGCAAAATATAGTAAGTAAACATGATGTTCACTTGCTGAAAACATCAGGAGGCCACATGATATGTGGTCCCATTCCCTCTCAAAGTGGGAAAGAAGCTGATATTGATTCAGTGGAAAATGTACTAGTTACGAGAATAACCGCTGATCATGTACCACAGCAAAAATTATCATTACTGGAAGAAATGAATGAACCAGTTGATAAGTTGTGGGATTTAGATGCGATAGGTATTGATGTAAATAAACCAAGCCCACAAGAGTCTCAGACTTATAACCAATATTTGGACACTGTCAAATATGAAGATGGACAGTATTGGGTTAGGTTACCATGGAAATTAAATCCACCACATCTGCCTAGCAATTATCGCATGGCTTTCGGACAAATGAAAGCACAAATACATGAGCTCAGGAAGAATCCAGAGCTACTGACTGTCTATGATAATATCATACAAGAACAGTTGGACAATAAATTCATTGAGGAAATAGTCGAAGATAAGTTGAAGACAGAAGCTCATTATCTCCCGCACCATGGAGTCAGAAAGGATTCTGAAACCACTCCACTACGTGTTGTATATAATTGCAGCGCACGTGCAAATAAAGATGTAGCAAGTCTTAATGACTGTCTGATGACCGGACCCTCACTAACTGAGAAGCTTGGAGACGTGCTTATGAAATTTCGCACAAACCCATATGCCTACACGGCTGATATTTCCAAAGCTTTCTTAAGAGTAGGACTACAAGAAATAGATAGAGATTATACTCGATTCTTGTGGCCTGAAAATCCACATGATCCTCAAAGTCCTGTGAAAACTTATCGTTTCAAATCAGTATTATTTGGTGCAACATCCTCTCCATTCTTATTAGAAGCTACTCTAAATACACATTTGAAGAAATCTGAAAGTCCCTTCAAAGAAATCTTAAAGAAAAGTTTCTATGTGGACAATCTTCAAGGTACTGTGAATAAAGAGGAGGATTTGAAATCCTTATACAGAGAAGCTAACAAGGAGATGAAAGAAGCAAATATGCCTCTAAGGATGTGGAATACAAATTCAAAGCAATTAAGGGAACTTATCAAAGAAGATTTCCCTGAAACTGAAATTCCTGATTGCAACAATATGCTGGGACTTAATTGGAACACACAGGAAGATACTTTGAGTCTCAAAAGGATAAACAATAAATCATGCAGTACACTCACTAAACGTAGTTTACTGTCAGAGGTATCACAATGTTTTGATCCTCTAGGACTCGTCTCACCAATTACCATAAAAGGTAAAATGCTTATGCAAGATGCATGGAAACTCAAAATTGGATGGGATGAGAACTTGCCTCTAGAAATGAGTCAAGCATGGGATGAAATATCCAAGGAGTTTAAGCAACTTCATCAAATTAAATTTCCCAGACAAATAGGTCAAGAGGGAAACAAGTACACATTACATGTGTTCTGTGATGCGTCAACCAGAGGTTATGGCGCTGTAGCTTACATGAGTAATGCTGAAGGAAGTACACTAATTACTTCAAAGGCCAGGGTAGCACCCTTGAAGGTCAGAACAGTACCACAATTGGAACTGACAGCACTCTATGTAGGTACAAAATTAGCTGTCTATCTCAACAAAGTACTTGATCATCTCACTATTGAGAAAACCGTGATCTGGAGTGATAATGAAGCAGTTCTCCAGTGGTTAAGAAATAATAAGAGTAAGTTGGTCTATGTACAGAACAGAGTAGCAGAAATAAAAGAGATGCAGAGAGATTATCTCTTTCTTCACGTCTCTACCCAAGAGAATCCAGCTGACATGTTGTCACGTGGTGTCCCACTCAAGAAATTTGTGGATAATAAATTATGGCTCCACGGACCGAACTGGCTCTCTAATGAAAATAACTGGCCTCAGCAAAAAGCTCACATTATGCCAGAAGAAACAGTCTGCTTGAACACAGCAGAAGAAGTTGTGTAAATACTGCAGAGCCACACCAGAAATAGTCATTGATGGATCTAAATACTCATCTTTGGGTAAACTCTTAAGAGTTACAGCTCTTGTCTTTAAATTCATTAAAGGAATAAAACCTGATTATGAATGTCTTGAACCCATTAAATACTGGGTGAAACTAATACAGAAAGATGTTTTCTCTACAGAATATAAATTTCTAGAAACACAAGATAAATCCCCAAAGAAACCTGTCATGATTAATTCTTTAGGACTTTATCTCGACTCAGAAAAGATTATAAGATGTCGAGGAAGAATTCATAATTCTTCACTACCTAAAGAAGCCATACATCCAATATTGATCCCCAAGAATCATTGGCTAACAAAACTGATTGTGCAAAACGCCCACAGTAACGTGTTACATGGTGGGGTAGCTGACACACTTTGTCATATACGACAATCCTACTGGATACCTCAAGGTCGACAAAGTGTGAAAAAACAAATAAAGGACTGTATTACTTGTCGTCACTACGATATGCGAGTATGTCAGTATCCAGGTCCACCTCCATATCCCTCTGAAAGAGTTTGTCATATCACTCCATTTGAGGTGACAGGTGTAGATTACACTGGACCAATAATTTTAACCAAAACAGTTGACAAAGTTCCCATCAAGGTGTACATCTGTTTGTTCACTTGTGCTACAACTAGAGCAGTACATCTAGAAGTAGCCACTGACATGTCTGCTGAAACCTTTATCAAATTATTCAGAAGGTTTGCAGCCAGAAGGGCATGTCCCAGACTGATGATTTCAGATAATGCAACGAACTTTGTTGCTGGTGCTGCTTATATAAGCAAGATCTTTGATCAACCAGAAGTACAACAGATGCTGAATCAACGCAGTTGTCGTTGGAGATACATTCCTCCTAAATCTCCATGGCACGGCGGATTTTATGAAAGAATGATCGGCATTGTAAAACGTTGTTTAAGGAAGACTCTTCATCGTCAGAGAATCGACTTAGAAGAATTCCGTACAGTTGTGACTGAAATAGAAAATAGAGTCAACAACAGACCTCTAACTTATGTTACCGATGATCTGGACAATTTAGAAGTGTTAAGTCCATCTCATTTACTCCATGGCAGAAGGCTCGAACCTGTTCCTCCCATGAATGATAAAGAAATCATAGAGGATCCTACTTATTTCGAACCTGAGCAACTCAGACGTAAATTCAAACACCTTAATAAAGTGATTGAACGTTGGGAGAAAATTTGGCGAGAAGACTATCTCACCTCATTGAGAGAACACTTCTATGGAGCTGGTGTTCCTGAAAATCATAAGTCCTTAAGACCTGGTGACATAGTGATTATCGACAATGATGGTCCGAGGTCCCAATGGCCACTTGGAAAAATTGTGACCATATATCCTGATGCAAATGGAATCATCAGGACAGTTGATGTTTTGAGCAAAGGTGTAGTGAATAAGCGGACAATAAATAAACTAGTGCCGTTAGAATTACACAGTGTTGAAAACAAAATTAGTGATTCTCCAGAAACCACACAGACTAAAGCTGTTCAGAAAAGACAAGCAGCAGTGGTGGCGAGTGAGAAAATTAAATTAATGTTAAGTGATGAATAGTTCACCTGCAGCGAACCTCCGCCGCCCCCCAGTGTGGAGAAATTTTCTCCAGGAGGGGGGTATCAGCCCCCTTCAGCCCCTTCAGCCCCTTTCAGCCCTGAGGGGCCAAGCCCTCTCAGAAGGGGCGAGCATCTTGTTTACTGCTAGAGTGAGTAATTGATCACAGATGCTATGCCACGTAGTCAAATGACCTCTGCTCCTTGCAGCGGTGTTGCAAAGTGTATTTTTATAAGAGACAGTACATTCTTACTTTAGCAGGACAATTAAGGAAAATCCTGCTCCCACTTTATTACCATAGTAAAGATAGTGTACATTGTTGTCTATGCTTAAGACAGCAAGAAACAAACATTCTGCTTTGCTTCATCGAGGAGGTGACAAGGATGCAAGGTACTAGGTCAGCATTTTTTTTGTGTATTAGGGGAGCAACGGCTTGGGGCGGTGTGGCGTCGCCAGACTAACTTTGACTCTAGAGAGAGTGACACTGACGCCAGAATAACCAGCAAAGAACACTGATCTGTGCGTTAGTGTGAACAAAGTGTCTCATAAAACACAATAAACACTTAAGAGAAGTGTGATCAGCTTCTCCAGTGATAACTTTGTGTGAACAATTATTGATGAACAGTGTAACAACGAGTGTTGCGATCCAACAGAGTGTAGTGCGACATTCTTCAAAGAACACTATTCTTCAATCAACTCAACGGATATCCGGGCGTAATTACGGGTCAGATACATATACCCAGGTATGTGTTCTAACTCGTGATGTACTACTATTGACTGCGCAGTTGAGTATAAATTCGTGAGTTAGAAACTTACCATAAACCCCTGTGATATGCGGACCATTGAGTCCAAACAAGTAAGTATATCGTCAGCCATCATCGAATGAAATATGCTGACATAACACCCCCTAGGGGTAATTTATATACTTACAAATTATATTTTTTTGACAGCCCATGTTGAGATGGTTTCGACAGCTTCTAGGCCTCGTCTGCAGGGGCGGCTGTGTAATTCTGGTAATAGATTGTGTGTGTGTGTGTGTGTGTGTGTGTGTCGAGTCCCTAACGTGTGTGTGTGTGCGCATCAACATGTTCTGGACTACGTGATCACTAGCTCCAATGGGCCTTTCATTTGTGATGTCCTCAATGTTCGAGGACATCACATATGAAAGGTCCCTTGGGGCTAGTGATCATGTGGTTCTGAGCTTTGAATACCTAGTAGAGTTACAAGTGGAGAGGGTAACAGGAGTAGAATGGGGAAAGCCAAACTACAAAAGAGGGGACTACACAGGTATGAGGAACTTCCTGTGAGAAAGAGAACTGGTAGGAAAGTCAGTAAACAAAATGATAGACTACGTAACAACAAACTGCAAGGAGGTAGAGGAAAGATTTGTTCCCAAGGGCAACAGAAATAATGGGAAGACCAGAACGAGCCCTTGGTTAACCCAAAGGTGTAGGGAGGCAAAAACTAAGTGCACTAGAGAATGGAAAAAGTACAGAAGGCAAAGGACCCAGAAAAACAGAGAGATTAGTCTAAGAGCCAGAAATGAGTATGCACAGATAAGGAGGGAGGCCCAGCGACAGTACGAAAATGACAGCATCAAAAGTCAAGTCTGACCCAAAGCTGTTGTATAGCCACATCAGGAGGAAGACAACAGTCAAGGACCAGGTAATCAGGCCGAGGAAAGAAGGTGGTGAGCTCACAAGGAACGACCAAGAAGTATGTGAGGAGCTCAACACGAGATTTAAGGAAGTATTTACAGTGGAGACAGAAAGAACTCTGGGAAGACAGAACAGAAAGGTACACCAACAAGGGGTATACCAACAAGTGTTGGATGAAACACAGACAACCGAGGAGGAGGTGAAGAAGCTGCTAAGTGACCTCGATACCTCGATACAGGACATCTCTCCGTGGGTCCTTAGAGAGGGAGCAGAGACACTGAGTGCCACTAACCACAATTTTCAACACATCCCTTGAAACTGGGCAACTACCTGAGGCAATGAGGATGGCAAATGTAGTCCCCATTTTTAAGAAAGGAGAAAGAAACGAGGCACTAACCTATAGACCAGTGCCACTGACGTGTATAGTATGCAAAGTCATGGAGAAGATTATCAGAAGGAGATTGGTGGAGCACCTGGACCGGAACAAGATTATAAACGACATCCAGTACGGATTCATGGAAGGCAAATCCTGTGTCACAAATCTACTGGAGTTTTATGACAAGGTAACAGAAATAAGACACGAGAGGGATGGGTTGATTGCATTTTCTTGGACTGCAAGGCCTTCGACACAGTTCCTCACAAGAGATTAGTGCAGAAGCTAGAGGATCAGGCACGTATAAAAGGAAGGGCACTGCAATGGATCAGAGTACACCTGACAGGGAGGCAACGAGTCATGGTACGTCATGAGGTATCACAGCAGGTGCCTGTGATGAGAGGGGTCCCAAAGGGGTAAGTCCTAGGACCAGTGCTATTTTTGGTATATAAATAAATGACATGACGGAAGGGATAGGCTCAGAAGTGTGTCTGTTCGCAGATGATGTGAAGTTAATGAGAATTAAATCAGGTGAGGATCAGGCAGGACTACAAAGTGATCTGGACGGGCTCCTCGAATTTAACCCCGCCAAATGCAATTTAACCCCGCCAAATGCAAAGTCAAGAAGATCGGTGAAGGGCAAAGAAGATCGCAGACAGAGTATAGGCTAGGTGGCCAAAGACTGCAAACCTCACTCAAGGAGAAAGATCGTGGGGTGAGTATAAGACTGAGCACGTCTCCGGAAGCACACACAAACCAGATAACTGCTGCAGCATATGGGCGCCTGGCAAACCTGAGAATAACGTCAGGGGAGACATGATAACGCCATACAAAATACTGCGAGGAATGTGTACGAATGGTATATAATACCGACAAGATGAGATTAAGAAACGTCTACAATAAAGATACCCAGATGTTGCACATGTGTCTTAATCTCATCACTGCGAGGAATAGATAAGATGGACAGACAGGATGTTCCAGAGATGGGACTCTGAAACAATGGGTCACAATTGGAAGTTGAAGACCCAGATGAGTCAAAGGGATGTTAGGAAGTATTTCCTCAGTCATAGAGTTGTCAAGAAGTGGAATAGTCTGGCAAGTGACGTAGTGGAGGCAGGAACCATATATTATTTTAAGACGAGGTATGATAAAGCTGTGATGAATGGTTTGAAAAACCGACAAGTTGAAGATTGAGACACTTACGCAGCATATGGAAATCTTTATTCAGGAAACGTTTCCTGAATAAAGATTCCCATATGTTGCATAAGTGTCTCAATCTTCAACTTGTCGGTTTTTCAAACCATTCATCACAACTGTCAGACACTGCAGCATCATGGGATCTTGTTACAAAGAATTCTTCAACACTTGTTCAACCTTTGGACAAAGACCTACTTCGACTAGTGGATGGTACCACTATGACCCCGCCTCCGCCTGCTTCACCTCACCTCACTACAGTATATAAGCCACGTCTACGGCCCTATGCTGTATATTCTACAAGATTGATGGACTGAACACATCGACTCCAGGCTGAGGGACTGATTACCTCATTCTCCTCCTCTCCTTACGCCTTCCTATTTGTATTGGACTGATGAAGCCACTGTGTGGCGAAACGTTTCCTGAATAAAGATTCCCATATGCTGCATAAATGTCTCAATCTTCAACTTATGATAAAGCTCATGGAGCAGGGAGAGGACCTAGTAGCGACCAGTGAAGAGGCAGGGCCAGGAGCCGAGTCTCGACCCATGCAACCACAATTAGGTGATTATATATATATATATATATATATATATATATATATATATATATATATATATCATAAACATTGAATATGTGGTAATGATCAGGGGAGCACAATACTAGTGATACGTCACTTATCACAAACGCGCCGTTAGACTCCAAATCTTTTCATCATAAAAGACATTAATATTCTGATTCCAGAAGTATCTAACACTTATTTAATAGAATTTTCCTTTCATTTTGTTAAATAAAATGGGTCTAGGGCAAGTGGCAAGAGGGAACCGATCCTATACTTACAGAGGCTGACCCTCAATTCTTTAGTGTTGAACTGCATTTGCAACAGTCCATGTACAATGATTATGTACAATGCCTTCAATTACAAAGAAATCAAGCTTGAACAAACCGAAATTATTATTATGTAATGAACGTCAAGCATGTTTTATAAATGCCGATTCTAAAATATTTCTTTCCTGCCAAGAGGAGCAAGGAACCAGGACTGTAGCTTCCGACCAGAGTTATTGCAAACCTGGGTGTGGTTCCCTGCTCCTCTTGGCTGGAGACAGATCCGTCTGTAAAAACTTGTATTTGTGGTCACAGTGGTGGCCCATGCTAACCTCCCTATAATGTATAGAAATATACCTAGTTGGATTAATCTTATTATTACTTATATTGATTTTTCTCACATGATTCCATATTTGCACATTCTGTATTATATTCTGAATTATCTTCACACGTATTAATATCCTTGTGTTTTATATATTTCCATTTTCAGTCGTTTCCTTGCAAGTATACTTATTAATTCCATTTTTTTTTTCAAATTTTCTTTGCATTTTGAGTAGAGATAACTCATCACCAACTAACTAAACTTTAAAGTGCATTACTTTTTCCTCATTTTTACGTAGCTTTGCTTAAATTTTGCTGTGTGCAGCGAGCTTATCGTCTCTAATTAATCATTATATATTTTTTATGCAGAATTAGTTTAGTGTCATTTATTTTTCTCTTTCGTAATTTGGCTCGTTTCATTTCATTTTCATATTCTTTACATATTTGCTGTAACCATGATCTGAATCAACTGTCCCTCGTGATTCTGGTGTTAATGTTAATACAGACATCATAACCCAAGACGCACATGTGACATGTCAGGACTGTAATGGTACCTCACCTTCTTCCATGCATCACAACACTCATAGACCTTGCTTATACTCATGACCCTGAAGATACTCCGTTGACATCTGACAGTCAGGTAATCAATGCATCTGGTGGTTTAACTTATTTTACAAGCCAATGACAGTCCTTTCTTGCTCTCCTTCGCCTGAAGATGATGCTACACTTATTCATTCTCGTTCTTGTAATAACTTCACCAACTGGTGAAGTATTACTTTCCACTGACTGCCTCTGATCCATACTTGCTGCGCCACTTAATTCTTCTGAACCGCTCTTGAAACTAGCACAATTTTCATATCGTTTAGACAAGCTATTATGAGCATTTCAAGCATCCACGAAGTCATCAACTTTCACTATATGTGAAGGCTGTAAAGAGTATGCCCTTGACATTGACAAACTCGCTGCAGTGTTACCACCTGCTTTGCTTATGTACTTAGTTATTCTGCCAACTGTCTGTTCTCTTTTAGGTGCAATCGTTTGCTGGCTTAAGATTTCTTCCCTCCTCTGGATTCTAATGTCAATGGGATTTGCTAACTCTTCAGTTCACTCTGTTGTCGGCGATAACTTGTATTTTTCAGGACGAATCTGACATGCATTTACGTCCCTCATCTAGAGCTAATGCAACAAGTTCTCACTCAGCCTGTGGTGTCAAAAATACATATAGTAATAACATCAGGACGTTACAATTCCGGCAAGAAGGGACATATAGCTGCGAATTGTTGGGGCATTCTGAAGAAGTGCCGTAATCATATTGCACTTTTCATAAGACACATGGTCATCCAACTTCTCACAGTTCTGTTCGTATGGAGAGCATATTTTGCGAGCTCTCTCATGGCCGCAGGAGAGGTCGCGGCCGTAATATCCAGAACCCGCCTCAGGCGCTGGGTTCGGGGAAATCTGTGTGCCCCAGTCAGAACGTCCAGTTAGGATGGTAACTGATAGTACTGCATCCCCGTCCAGAATTCCTTCGATGCCTTAAGGATACACTTTGAAAATTAGCAGCAGAATTTACCAAAGTTACAACCGATGCTCGACCAATGTTATCCAAAATTAAAATCGGCTCGAGAGTTATGTTAACTGATTTCGACCTAACATCTGCAATGTCGAAGCCTGACGAAAAGTTTGTTGGTTCCTATCGAGTTACTGAACACGTAAGAGGTAATAAGTATAAGGTTAGAGAAATCAGCAGTGGTCAGTACAAGGAGTCACATCTAGACCACATGAAGTTAGTCTAGTTAGTTTAATATGTTTATTGTGCACCCCATACCCATCCTGTGGGCGGTAGTCAAAAGATTACAAAGGTACATAATGGGTCCAGGGACTGGACCCCAAAGTTATGATAGCTGAACTAGTTACAAAGGTAATGAACTCCAGGTAGATCTGGTCACAATCATGGCAAGTTACAGAGGTAATGAATCAGCTTCACTCCTATACATGGTTACAGTCATGAACAAATTACAAAGTAATGAACCACTGATACGTCCACACCTGGTCACAATTGTAATGAGTTATAAATACAAATATTAAGTGGGTCATACACCCACACGAGCGCGAGCACGCACACATACACACACGAGGGCGCACGCACAGACACATGCACACGAGCGTACAAATATATGCATACACACAAGCAAGCACGCACACACACACACACACACACACACACACACACACACACACACGCACACACACACACACACACACACACACACACACACACGTGATAATGCTTTATTTACAGCTAGCAAAGTCAGGGTATTTCTCCAGAATGGTCTGTAATATACCACTGTGGATAAAATACTTTGCCATTTCTTGAACTGAATAGTCTGGAACCATGTTGATGAGACTTGTGGCACCCAGACAGTGCTACATCACCCGTCTGACCCAGTACCTTCTACCACTTGTTCCTTCTGTCACTGTTCCTTGCGAACAGGAGGTATCCTTGAGGACACCTCAGGTTTTAACCAATCCAATTAATGTTGATTCCTCTCAATTACAACAAGTGTTAGCCATTGTTACCGAATTTGACCTCCCGATTCCCTAGCAGAGTTGGATTAAATGTCAATGCATTGTATAGATAATTCGCCATTTTAAGTCATTACCATCTGTAATTTTGCAATACTCTGTCATCTATGACTGTGTGTTACCTCAGATTCGTGCAGTATTGTGTAAATATTGTGTATAGGGGCTCTGGTGGCCTGGTGGTTAACGCTCTCGCTTCACACGGTGAGGGCCTGGGTTCGATTCCCAGCCAGAGTAGAAACATTGGACGTGTTTCTTTCCACCTGTTGTCTATGTTCCCCATCAGTAAAATGGGTACCTGGGTGTTAGTCGACTGGTGTGGGTCGCATCCTGGGACACTGACCTAAGGAGGCCTGGTCACAGACCGGGCCGCGGGGGCGTTGACCCCCGGAACTCTCTCCATGTAACTCCGGGTAAACTCCAGGTATGTTTAGAACATATAATTTAGAACATATAATTTGTTCAAAATTTTTTTTCCCTGTGTGTACTCATGTACGTTTAGTTCTAGATGTAGATGTTATGAATTGCTTTGCGAGATCACAATTTTTGTACATTGTACATTCTTGTACATTATTTTTGTACATTGATTCATGTCCTCTCTGAGTTCTGAGAAACAGAAGTAACTTGTGTGTGCCAAGTTTGTCTCGTCTCTTAAGTACTTTATTCTTTAGTATATAATTATCCTGAGAACCCACAGACCACCTGAACAGCGATCAACCAATCTCACATTATCAGTGACCTACCTTGATTTATTATACTTTCATATGATCTAAGAGTATGGGCTCTGGTGGTTAAAGCTCTCGCTTCACACGGTCTGGGTTCGATTCCCAGCCAGGGAAGAAACACCGGGTGTGTTTCTTTACACCTGTTGTCTCTGTTCACCCATTAGTAAAATGGGTGTTAATCGACTGGTGTGGGACAATGACCTAATTTGCCAGATATACTCAGCATAACAATGGGCTTTCTATATAGTAGTTTGTCATTGATGTCAGCTAGGCCTGTGTATCGTGTACGTGTACTTACAGTAAATGAAGATATATCTTCTTGTTGGTTTAGAAAGACACGTAAGCAAACACTATAACATATTTATTAGAAAACGTTTCGGTCCTGGGACCTTGATCACTTCTAACATACAGAGGTAGAAAGACATTATATATATAGGCGGAGAGTGAGATGTGACGCACGTGACCTGAGGAATGTCATAAGAACATAAGAATGGAGGAACACTGTAGAAGGCCTACTGGCCTTACGTGTCTTTCTAAACCAACTTGTCGGTATTTATTACCAAGGTTTATACCATATCTTCTTGTACAACATTCTTTGTATTGTATAAAATCACTCCTTGTTGCCCATTGAGTCTGCCACTCCGCCCATACTGTATTAGTTATCTGTCTGCATGTTGGGATAGACATACCATAACATGCAACGAGCTGTCAGCAATATATAAGTATACTCATGTATACCACTTGCAATCACTTGAAGAAAAGGTTCTTGGGGTGAGTATAATACCAAACACATCTCCTGAGGTGCACATCATCCAAATAACTGCTGCACCATATGGGCACCAGCCAATCCTAAGAATAACGTTTCGATACCTTAGTAAGGAATCATTCACGACACTGTACACCATGTATATCAGGCCCATATTAGAGCGTGCAACACCAGCACAGAACCCAGACCTGGTCAAGCACGTCAAGAAAATAGAGAAAGTGCAAAAGTTTGCAACAAGACTAGTCCTGGATATAAGGAGTATGTCCCGACACTGGAGGACAGGAGAAATAGGGAACACACAACATTTAAAATACTGAGAGGAATTGACAAGGTGAACAGGGCCAGAATGTTTTGAGATGGGATACAGTAAGAAGAGGACACAACTGGAAGCTGAAAATTTAGATAAATCATAGGGATGTTAAGTATTTCTTCAGCTTTAGGGTTGTCAGGAAGTGGAACAATCTGGAGAGTGAAGTAGTTGAAACAGGATCCATACACAGCGCGAAGAAGAGGTACGATAAAGCTCGAAGTCGGGAGAAAGTGGACCTAGTAGTGACCAGCAAAGAGGTGGAGCCAAGAGCTGTGACTCGGCCCCTACAATAACATATAGGTGAGTACATATAAGTGAACACACACACAAGCAAGAAAGAGAGACAAGGCTAGAGTCAGTAGGGAACAACCAGAGTCGAGTGGAACAGCAAGCGTAAACAACAACAGAACCCCACAACCAAACATATCACAAAACAAACCACATTCCACACTCACAGACCCCCACCTCACCCAATGCAGCCATCTAAAAAAGACCCGGGCCGGGACAAGACCGGCGAACCTCCCACCCAAGGCAGAAGACTCCCATACCACCCTGCCAGGTTCCCCACTTCCCCAGCCCCCCACAAACCCCCAAGAACACAGTGTTGGAGAGGAAACTGAAGGTACGGTACACCAATGTTATAAGGAATTAGTGGGAGGAATGGCACGAAAGAATCATAGAGGCGTCACCAGACATCATAGATCTCATGGAAATAAAGCTCACAGAAATGATAACAGACGTGGAGTTTTGAGGAGTTAGAAAGAGAAGAGAGAAGCGAGGGTCTACATGAGAGGAACACTCCAGACAGGAGGTCCAAAGGTGGTGATTGCAGTGATGTATAACCCACCACAGAATAGCAGGAGGCAAAGACAAGAATATGATGAGAATAACAGAGCAATGGTTGACACATTAGCTGAGGTGGCCAGTAGGGCCCACATGGGTAGGGCAAAGTTACTAGTGGGTGACTTCAATCACAAGGAAAACTTGGGAAAACCTGGAGTCACATGGGGGCCCCAGAAACATGGAGGGCTGTGATGATGGAGGTGGTAATGGAAAATTTCATGCATCAATACGTTAGAGATATCAGAGAGAGAGAGAGAGAGAGAGAGAGAGAGAGAGAGAGAGAGAGAGAGAGAAGAGGACGAACCAGCAATATTGGACCTAGTATTCACCTTGAGTAGTTCAGACTTTGAGGACATTGCATATGGCAGGCCCCTCGGAGCTAGTGATCACATGGTCCTGAGCTTTAAATACATAGTAGTTACAAGTGGAGAGGGAAGCAGAAAGAGCAGGAAGAGAGAAGCCAAACTATAAAAGAGGAGACTACACAGGCATGAGGAATTTTCTGCATGAGGTTCAGTGGGAATGAGAACTGGCGGGAAAATCAGTAAATGAAATGATGGAATGTGTGACAAAAAATGCAAGGAAGCAGAGTAGAGGTTTGTACCCAAGGGCAACTTAAATAATGGGAAGGCCAGGACGAGCCCTTGGTTCACCAAAAGGTGTAGAGAGCCCAAAACTAAGTGCGCCAGAGAATGGAAGAAGTATAGAAGGCAAAGGACTAAGGAAAATAAGGGAATTAATCAAAGAACCAGAAACGAATATGCACAGGTAAGGAGGGAGACTCAGGGGTAATACAAAAATGATGTAGCAGCTAAAGCCAAGTCTAACCCGAAGCTGTTATACAGTCACATCAGAAGGAAAACAACTAAGGTCCAGGTAATCAGGCTGAGGTAGGAAGGAGGCGAGATCACAAGAAACGACCGAGAAGTATGTGAAGAGCTCAACATGAGATTTACAGAAGAATTTATAGTGGAGGCAGAAAGCGCTGCAGAAAGTAGGAGCGGTGGGGTTCACCAGTGCTGGACACAATACACACAACCGAGGAGGAAGTGAAGAGGCTGCTAACTAGGTACCTCAAAGGCAATGGGGCTGGTGTGGAAGACAACAAATGTAGTCCCAATTTTTAAGAGAAGAGACAGACGCACAACATTAAACTACAGACTAGTCTCACTAACACACATAGTATGCAAAGTTATGGAGAAGATTATCAGAAGAGTGGTGGAGCACTTAGAAAAGAATGAGCTTATTCATGACAACCAGCACGATTTCAGGGAAGGGAAATCCTGTGTCACAAACCTACTGCAGTTTTACTACAAGGTGACAGCAGTAAGACAGAGAGAGAGAGAGAGAGAGAGAGAGAGAGAGAGAGAGAGAGAGAGAGAGAGAGAGAGAGAGAGAGAGAGAGAGAGAGAGGGAGAGGGGGAGAGGGGGAGAGGGAGAGAGAGAGAGAGAGAGAGAGAAACAGAGAGACAAAGAGACAGAGAGAGACAGACAGAGAGAAAAAAAATGGGAGGGTGTTGGTATCTGGTGAAGAAGTTTATATCCTTGGGATGAAATTTGACTCCAAACTGACTATGAAGAACCATGTTGTAGATCTTGCAAACAAGGCAGCCAGGAAGCTTGCAGCACTTCGCCGTATCTCACATCTGGTTGACAGTACGGGTTGCAAGATTCTGTATGAGGCACAAGTACGCTCACACCTTGAGTATGCTCCACTTTCTTGGTTTGCCTCCCCCCCCCCCTCTCATGTGCGACTGCTTGACAGTAGAGAACAGAGCAAGACGTCTCATCTCTCGCCTGGACCCATCCTGGATAGATCTGTCATTTCAGCAGAGCCTTCAACACAGGAGGGATGTGGGTGGCCTTACTGTTATGTACAAGGCCAATATTGTCAAAGTACCACACTTGGATCCACTTCGAGGACAGCGTGAAGCAAGCTTCAATAAAACAAGACGGGCAGAAAGCAGCAACTTCACTCTGGCTGTAACCTTCTCCAGAACATCACTCCATCTGAGATCATATATTCCCAGGATGACTCCAGTCTGGAACATATTCGTACAGCATTATGATGTCAACGAGATAAAGTCAGTTGATCAAATGAAAATACTGGCCCATAGATGGCTTCAGCTTCATCCTGTTCCTTACTTGTATGTTTCATAACAATAAAAATGCTTTCAAATGAGATGATGTAGGTAACAGCTCTTAGCTTGTCAATAAAGTTAGGAATCCTTAACCTGTAAATAGTTTGTCAATAAAGCTAGGGATCCTTAACCTAACCTTGTCAAACCCTGTGTATAAACAGGGAGAGGGAGGGGAGAGAGAGGAAGAGAGGGAGAGGGGAGAGGGAGAGAGGGAGAGAGAGAGGAGAGAGAGAGGGGAGAGGGAGAGAGAGAGAGAGAGAGGAGGAGAGGGAGGAGAGAGAGAGGAGAGAGAGGGAGGAGAGGAGGGAGGAGAGGGGAGGGAGGGAGGAGGGAGGGGAGGGAGGAGGGAGGGAGGGGAGGGAGGGAGGAGAGAGGGAGGAGGGGAGGAGGGAGGGAGGGGAGGGGAGAGGAGGAGAGGGGAGGGGAGGGAGAGAGGGAGGGAGAGAGAGAGGGAGAGAGGGAGAGAGGGAGGGAGGGAGGGAGAGAGAGAGGGAGAGAGGGGGAGAGGGAGTCAAATTTCACCCCATGGATATCAACTTCTTCTCCAGGTGCCAACACCCTCCCATTCATCCTTACTGCTGCACCAGCATTACCATCATGGTGCCTAGAGACCATCATCATTTGCGTTTTCTCAGGTGCAAATGTTACTTGCCATCTATTTCTCCAAGCTGATATAGCTCTTAGCTGGTGATTAATGTAGCTTAGAGCAGCTGCCATTTCTTCTCTTGGATAAGTGAATGTCAGTGTACAGTCGTCTGCATATGCATGTGATTCTGGGATGAGATGAAGAAGGTCGTTGAAGTAGACTTTCCGTAACAATGGTCTCAGCACGCTTCCTTGTGGAACACTCGCCCCAATAGGATGTCTTGCTGATTCCGTTCCATTGAGAACTACACTTAGAGATCTACCATGAAGGTAATCACTGAGGAGACTTAGCGTAGAACCTGCAATTCCCAGTGCTTGAAGTTTTGCTAAGAGGCCCTGGTGCCACACCCGGTCGAAAGCGCCAGCAATGTCCAGTGCTACCACACAGATGACTTTGCATTCATCCAGTGACTGGTGCCACTTAGTGGAGAGGTTTAACAACAGATCAGCAGCAGAGTAACCTTGTATGTCTCATAACAATAAAAATGCTTTCAAATGAGCTGATGTAGGTAACAGCTCTTAGCTTGCCAATAAAGTTAGGAATCCTTAACCTGTAAATAGCTTGTCAATAAAGCTAGGGATTCTTAACCTAACCTTGTCAAACCCTGTGTAAAAAAAAAAAAGGGAGAGAGAGGGAGGGAGAGAGGGAGAGAGAGGGGAAGAGGGGAGAGAGAGAGAGGGAGGGAGAGGGGAGGGGAGAGAGGGAGAGAGGGAGGGAGAGAGAGAGAGGGGAGAGAGAGAGGTAGAGAGAGAGAGAGAGAGAGAGAGAGAGAGAGAGAGAGAGAGAGAGAGAGAGAGAGAGAGAGAGAGAGAGAGAGAGAGAGAGAGAGAGAGAGAGAGAGAGAGAGGGAGAGAGAGAGAGAGAAAGAGGGCATGAGAGAGAGAGAGAGAGAGGGAGAGAGAGAGGGAGAAGGAGAGAGAGAGAGAGTGAGAGAGAGGGAGAGAGAGAGTGAGGGAGAGAGAGGGAGAGGTAGACTGCATTTTCTTGGATTGTAAGGCTTTCGACAGTTCTACAAGAGAGATTAGTGCAAAAGCTGGAGGATCAGGCAGGTATAACAGGAAAGGCACTGCAATGGATAAGAGAATATTTGATAGGAAGGCAACAACGAGTCATGGTACGTGAGGCGGTGTCAGAGTGGGCCCCTGTAACAAGCGGGGTTCCACATGGGTCAGTCCTAGGAGTTTTAGTTTAATATGTTTATTATGCACCCCATACCCATCCTGTGGGCGGTAGTCAAAATATTACAGAGGTACATAATTGGTCCAGAGACTGGACTCCAAAGTTTTGATAGCTGAGCAAGTTACAGAGGTAATGAACTCACAATTTACAAAGGTAATGAACTCACAATTTACAAAGGTAATGAACTCACAATTTACAAAGGTAACCGGTGCTGTTTCTGGTGTATGTGAATGACGTGAAGGAAGGGATAAATTCAGAAGTGTTCCTGTTTGCAGATGATGTGATGTTAATGAGGAGAAATCAACCGGATGAGGCTCGGATGGGACTACAAAGGGATCCGGACAGACTGCAACTGCAGGCCTGATTCAGCAACTGGCTCCTGGTGTTTAACCCCACCAAGTGCAAAGTCAAGAAGATCGGGGAAAGGCAAAGAAGATCTCAGAATGAGTGCAGTCTAGGGGGCCAAATACTGCAAACCTCACTCAAGGAAACGGACCCTGGGGTGAGTATAATACCATGCACATCTCCTGAGGCGCACATCAACCAAATAACTGCTACGGCATATGGGCGCCTAGCAAACCTAAGAATAGCATTTCCACACCTGAGTAAGGAATCATTGAAGATTCTGTACATCAAGTACGTCAGGTCCCTATTGGAGTATGCAGCACCAGTATGGAACCCACACCAGGCCAAGCACGTCAAGAAATTAGAGAGAATGCAAAGGTTTGCAACAAGAGTAGTCTCAAAGCTAAGGGGTATACCCTACGAGGAGAGGTTAAGAGAAATCAACCTGACGACACTGGAGGAGAGGACGGATAGGGGGGACATGATAGCAAATACTGAGAGGAATTGACAGGGTGGATAGGGACAGGATGTTACAGAGATGAGCCACAGCAACAAGGGGTCACAACTGGAAGCTGATGATTCAGAGGAGTCACAGGCAACAGCCTGGTTGATCAGGCGCTGATCCACCAGGAGGCCTGGTCACAGACCGGGCCGCGGGGGCATTGACCCCCGAAACTCTCTCCAGGTAAACTCCAGGTAAACTCCAGGATGTAAGGAAGTACTTCTTCAGTTATAGAGTTGTCAGGAAATGGAACAATCTGAAGAGTGAAGTAGTGAAGGCAAGATCCATACATAGTTTTAAGAAGAGGTATGATAAAGTTAATGGAGCAGGGAGAGTGAGCCTTGTAGCGACCAGCAAAGAGGCAGGGCCAGGAGCTATGAATCGACCCCTGGAACCACAACTAGGTGAATACACACGGATGGTTCGGACGGGTGTAGCGCTCTCACTGATCCTCTTCGCGTATTTTATTTAAAAAATAAAGTAATATAAACTTATTTCTCCTTCATTATATCTTAATAAAATTATAAAACAAAACCAATAATATTTTATTAATTATATATTCAATGAAAAAATAGCATTAGTAACCAATATTATAAATATATTATAAAAATGGTTATAAATGACCATAATTTTTAAAGGGGTGGACCGGTAAGCCAGCGGAAGGCCTCGGTCGGATGACCAAAAGCTCCAAAGGCGGGTCATCATCTGACTAAGACCCGCGTCAGGAAACATTTGTCCTGATTCCTGACGAACCTTACCTAACCTAACCTAACCTAACCTAACCTAACCTAACCTAGCATTAGTAACCAACAAGGTTGTTAAAATTCCCTCATTAAAAATTAACTTTTCGTGTCTTTAAAAGTGCGAATCTTGGCATTATATCATCCAGGTCTAAATCCTCGACTATGACACATTCACCTGACGAAGTTGTCAACCCGCTCAGTCCATCTTTATCATGAAGCCCAGATAAGTATTAACTTCATAATAGAAATAATCTTTATTTCTACCAGTACATGTACAAGGTATACAGACCATAGCTGACATCTATGACATACTACTATATAGAAAGTCACTTGTTATGCTGAGCATTTCCCGCAAATTAGGTCAATTTGTTCCAGTATGTGACTCACACCAGTCGACTAACACCCAGGATGTGACCCACACTAGTCTACTAACATCCAGGATGTGACCCACACTAGTCTACTAACATCCAGTTACCTACTTACTGCTAGGTGAACAGCGACTTAAGGAGACACGGCCTAATGTTTCCACCAGGGATCGAACCCTGGACCTCAGTGTGTGAGCCGAGTACGCTAGTAACCGAGCTACGGGAGACCTTATCCTTGAAAGCTCCGCCCTGCGGTGATCACTAATATTGGCAATGTTTTAAATAATTATCAGCGCCACAAACAAGATTTGACAACGATGCTGTTACATTGAGAAAATTAATTGAAAGGTTTTCGTTGGAGAATAATTTCAAAATGATTCAGCAAATATTTTAATTCTTCGTAAACTCGATGGCAAAGATAACTTTCTAATCAGAATCGACAGTTGGCACCACCTTAACCCAGGCACCCTGAGTCAGTGCCATATTATTCTCCCACCCGCTGTACAGGACTTCTCAGACAAGTGGTCATTGAACTCAAGAATGAGTTATGATGATCGTACCGCATCAAACTTCTATTTTTAATAATTTTTTTATCTTGTTTCAACAATTAAAAATTCGCTTATTAATACACTGAAAACAATATACTACATATTTTTCCTGTAATATATTTGTTAGTTGCAAATTATTTTAGCGTAAAGTTGTTGAAGTTATACGTCTGGCAGTGAGCATCTAGGGGAGGGGACTGCAGCTCTGCAGCTCCTATGGACGAGCCGCCATTTGTAAGTCCATTCAGGAGTATGCAACACCAGTGTGGAACACTCATTACAGAGCATACTAAGAATGAGAATGAGCTATGAGGGACTATGAATGAGAATGAGCAGTGAAAACAGACTATAGAAACCGAACGTAACATTAGATAAAATGTGTCAAGATAAACAGGGACAAACTTGTTGTTAGGCAGACAGAGGTACACGAGGACACTGTGAAATTAGACATAGCCGAGTCACAAGGGTATTGTAATCACTGTTTCAGTGACAGGGTTAGGCAGTGAAATGAACTAGTAGTAGGAGTAGACTATATACATGGCTAGGAAGGACAAAACCCAGCAAGTGGGAAAAGGCAGGACCAGGACCAAGCAAGAGCAAATAGACGAGTAGAAATAAGCAAGTACATTTACAATAGATAAGATAGACAAACAATAATCTTAATTTTTAAAGGGGGTGGACTAGTAAGCCAGTGGAAGGCCTCTGTCAGATGACCAAAAGCTCCAGCTGTGGGTCATCACATAACCAAGACCCGCATCAGGAAACACTTCTGTTTCCTGACAAATTTTACTTATCAATATCAAAATTAACATGCATGTGGAGAAAAATTCTCCAGGAGGGGGATAGCCCCTTTCAGCCCTCTGAGGGACTCAGCCCTCCAGAGGGGCTGATGACGTCTTGCTTCTGCAACAACACTAATTGAAAGCATATGACCGTGTGTCATGGTCATGTGACCTCTTTGCAAGAGATCAGTGTTGCAACCAATCTGAGTTAACGAGAGTAATTAATCTCTGTACCGCAACGGGAAAGGTACAGGGAAACTTCTACCTCACTTTATTCAAATGAGACAATAATGAACTCTCAGTAATCAAGACATATCAAGAAATCAAGCTTCTAGTATAGCTTTTATTGAAGTTTGGCAAAGAATGGAAACTTGCTTGAATCAGCTTTTCCTTTATGTTGTTAGGTAAGACACAAATGCAACAGTTAGGTATCTTTATTATGAAACGTTTCGCCTACACAGTAGGCTTCTTCAGTCAAGTACAGAAAAGTTGATAGAAGCAGAAGATACTTGAAGACGATGTAATCAGTCCATCACCCTTAAAGTTTTGAGGTGGTCAGTCCCTCAGTCTGGAGAAGAGCATTGTTCCATAGTATGAAACAATATGGAGAAGAAGTGACAGGATGGAGCTTTTTATAGCGCCAAGAGGTGAGACGTAGGCCACTAGGAGAGGTAAGAACTCAGATGTTGAGAGGTCAGGTCCCTCTCAAATCCAGCCCCTCTCACTAGTGGAAGTTGTCGAAGTTGATTGCAGGTCTGTACCAAGATACCCTTGTGTTGCAGTGTCTGACAGATTGAACATTAAAATGGTATAAAATACCGACAGGGCTTCAGGCACTGTGGCGTGTCAGGTTACTTTAAACCCAGCCAGGGGAAACATTAACGCCAGGATAACAAACAAAGAACACTGATCGGTGCGTTTTTGTGCATAAAGAATCTCGACGGACACAGCAGAACAATTACAGAAAAGTGTGATCAGCTTCCTGTAATTATATCACTGTGAAAAGAACAAGTCTTGTGGAACACAGTGTACCAGTGTGCGTATTCCTAGACTGTAGAAGACGTGGACATCCAAGGACACTTTAGCTTTTATTAAGTTACCAATACCTGTCGAAGATGGTGCATCCAACACTATAGCTCACGCTACAAGAGCAGGGTAGGTTTTGAACCAACTTGTTATGCAGAGGACTGCGCAGTTCTTGTGTCACAAGGGGTTTGAAATCATCCTATAGTCGGCAGTGAGGTGCGGACTTTTGAGTCGAAACCAGTAAGTATAAGGCTCTCATCAGTATTTATTTATTCAATGAAATACTGACACAACACCCCTTAGGGGAAATTATACTCCAATCCCTTACAGCCCATGTATGGTTACAGTTGCATCGTCGGCTCCAAGAACATTCTGGACGTGGCTGCAGAATGTTGGGACGACATCAAGCTAAGTCCCATTACAGTTCACTTATTATATGACTTTGCTTGTTTGTAGGCAAAACCAGAGAATGCATGAAATGCATCACCACAACTTAATGCTCTTGAGGTCACCCCAAGAATACTCAACCCTTATTTAAATCAGTGTTCTGACAGCTGTATAATAATAATAATAATAATAATAATAATAATAATAATAATAATAATAATAATAATAATAATAATAATAATAATAATAATAATTTTGGGAGATGTTAAGTGAATGTATAGGAGCCTTTGAACCAAGTGAGAGAGTAATTGTGGTAGGGGACCTGAATGCTAAAGTAGGAGAAACTTTTAGAGAGGGTGTGGTAGGTAAGTTTGGGGTGCCAGGTGTAAATGATAATGGGAGCCCTTTGATTGAACTTTGTATAGAAAGGGGTTTAGTTATAGGTAATACATATTTTAAGAAAAAGAGGATAAATAAGTATACAAGATATGATGTAGGGCGAAATGACAGTAGTTTTTTGGATTATGTATTGGTAGATAAAAGACTGTTGAGTAGACTTCAGGATGTACATGTTTATAGAGGGGCCACAGATATATCAGATCACTTTCTAGTTGTAGCTACACTGAGAGTAAAAGGTAGATGGGATACAAGGAGAATAGAAGCATCAGGGAAGAGAGAGGTGAAGGTTTATAAACTAAAAGAGGAGGCAGTTAGGGTAAGATATAAACAGCTATTGGAGGATAGATGGGCTAATGAGAGCATAGGCAATGGGGTCGAAGAGGTATGGGGTAGGTTTAAAAATGTAGTGTTAGAGTGTTCAGCAGAAGTTTGTGGTTACAGGAAAGTGGGTGCGGGAGGGAAGAGGAGCGATTGGTGGAATGATGATGTAAAGAGAGTAGTAAGGGAGAAAAAAGTTAGCATATGAGAAGTTTTTACAAAGTAGAAGTGATGCAAGGAGGGAAGAGTATATGGAGAAAAAGAGAGAGGTTAAGAGAGTGGTGAAGCAATGTAAAAAGAGAGCAAATGAGAGAGTGGGTGAGATGTTATCAACAAATTTTGTTGAAAATAAAAAAAAGTTTTGGAGTGAGATTAACAAGTTAAGAAAGCCTAGAGAACAAATGGATTTGTCAGTTAAAAATAGGAGAGGAGAGTTATTAAATGGAGAGTTAGAGGTATTGGGAAGATGGAGGGAATATTTTGAGGAATTGTTAAATGTTGATGAAGATAGGGAAGCTGTGATTTCGTGTATAGGACAAGGAGGAATAACATCTTGTAGGAGTGAGGAAGAGCCAGTTGTGAGTGTGGGGGAAGTTCGTGATGCAGTAGGTAAAATGAAAGGGGGTAAGGCAGCCGGGATTGATGGGATAAAGATAGAAATGTTAAAAGCAGGTGGGGATATAGTTTTGGAGTGGTTGGTGCAATTATTTAATAAATGTATGGAAGAGGGATTGGCAGAGAGCATGCATAGTTCCTTTGTATAAAGGCAAAGGGGATAAAAGAGAGTGCAAAAATTATAGGGGGATAAGTCTGTTGAGTATACCTGGTAAAGTGTATGGTAGAGTTATTATTGAAAGAATTAAGAGTAAGACGGAGAATAGGATAGCAGATGAACAAGGAGGCTTTAGGAAAGGTAGGGGGTGTGTGTACCAGGTGTTTACAGTGAAACATATAAGTGAACAGTATTTAGATAAGGCTAAAGAGGTCTTTGTGGTAAAACTATACTCTCATACATTCCCCTCTTTGCCTCCAAGGACAAAGTTCTTTGTCTCCACAGACTCCTAAGTGCACCACTCACTCTTTTCCCCTCATCAATTCTATGATTCACCTCATCCTTCATAGACCCATCCGCTGACACGTCCACTCCCAAATATCTGAATACATTCACCTCCTTGGAAAAGGCGTATGACAGGGTGGATAGGGGGGCAATGTGGCAGATGTTGCAAGTGTATGGTGTAGGAGGTAGGTTACTGAAAGCAGTGAAGAGTTTTTACGAGGATAGTGAAGCTGAAGTTAGAGTATGTAGGAAAGAGGGAAATTATTTCCTACATTTCCCAGTAAAAGTAGGCCTTAGACAGGGGTGTGTGATGTCACCGTGGTTGTTTAATATATTTATAGATGGGGTTGTAAGAGAAGTAAACGCGAGGGTCTTGATAAGAGGCGTGGAGTTAAAAGATAAGAAATCACACATAAAGTGGGAGTTGTCACAGTTGCTCTTTGCTGATGACACTGTGCTCTTGGGAGATTCTGAAGAGAAGTTGCAGAGACTGGTGGATGAATTTGGTAGGGTGTGCAAAAGAAGAAAATTAAAAGTGAATACAGGAAAGAGTAAGGTTATGAGGATAACAAAAAGATTAGGTGATGAAAGATTGGATATCAGATTGGAGGGAGAGAGTATGGAGGAGGTGAATGTATTCAGATATTTGGGAGTGGACGTGTCAGCGGATGGGTCTATGAAGGATGAGGTGAATCATAGAATTGATGAGGGGAAAAGAGTGAGTGGTGCACTTAGGAGTCTGTGGAGACAAAGAACTTTGTCCTTGGAGGCAAAGAGGGGAATGTATGAGAGTATAGTTTTACCAACACTCTTATATGAGTGTGAAGCATGGGTGATGAATGTTGCAGCGAGGAGAAGGCTGGAGGCAGTGGAGATGTCATGTCTGAGGGCAATGTGTGGTGTGAATATAATGCAGAGAATTCGTAGTTTGGAAGTTAGGAGGAGGTGCGGGATTACCAAAACTGTTGTCCAGAGGGCTGAGGAAGGGTTGTTGAGGTGGTTTGGACATGTAGAGAGAATGGAGCGAAACAGAATGACTTCAAGAGTGTATCAGTCTGTAGTGGAAGGAAGGCGGGGTAGGGGTCGGCCTAGGAAAGGTTGGAGGGAGGGGGTCAAGGAGGTTTTGTGTGCGAGGGGCTTGGACTTCCAGCAGGTGTGCGTGAGCGTGTTTGATAGGAGTGAATGGAGACGAATGGTTTTTAATACTTGACGTGCTGTTGGAGTGTGAGCAAAGTAACATTTATGAAGGGGTTCAGGGAAACCGGCAGGCCGGACTTGAGTCCTGGAGATGGGAAGTACAGTGCCTGCACTCTGAAGGAGGGGTGTTAATGTTGCAGTTTAAAAACTGTAGTGTAAAGCACCCTTCTGGCAAGACAGTGATGGAGTGAATGATGGTGAAAGTTTTTCTTTTTCGGGCCACCCTGCCTTGGTGGGAATAGGCTAGTGTGATAATAAAATTATATATATATATATATATATATATATATATATATATATATATATATATATATATATATATATATATATATTAAAAAAAAACACAGTATGCATTATACATGGATGCAAACATAAGTCACTGAAACTAAGCAACGTGAAACAACAATTAAGATTACAACATACTTATCACTAATCCAGTATACTTCGCACCTGAACCTACCCACAACATATCCATATAATCCAACTTCCAGCACATTTATTCAGCGTATGCTAAGCTTTATATACAAAAGCAATCCCTTATTGGCAAATGCTTCACCACATACTATTAAACCTATTAACACCCTCCCCCTGCGCAATCAACAATTACTGTGTCGTACATATGTATACACTGCAAGAGACCCCCCATCCCCGAACCTCGAACCACCCATCAAATGCCTTACAGAACGGTGGCATACAATAGGAACTCCACATACTGCGTGCTCTATGTAGCATCTGTGAAAGCTTTGTGTCTTGATTACAAAAGATAACATACCTTATTTCTTAAAAGGGTTGAATCCACCTAGAACCATAAATTCCTGACTACCTTATACAGTACAAAATGCATGACCTACACACCTACATGAACGCGTTTGCAATCCTGCAACAACAATGCATTTATCTCAAAAAAATATGTATTTACACAAAACCAATATACGTTTTACATATTGCCTTACATAATACACTTAATCGAGGACTTGAAGCATAAAAATAAAGACAACAACATGCATATGATTAATATAGTACAACACTCCCCTGAACATACGTTGTTACACGACATAAAATATATAATCCTAACAAGGCCCTCTGAATCATTGTGTGTGAGGCCTTATGTACAAAATACAATCTCTCGTAAATTAAAAGCCTTGCCACATTACTCTTGCACCTATTTACGCTTCTCACCATCCCGATGTGCAGATACTGTGCCATACAAAGCGCACACTACAAGAAAGGAAACCCCCCAACTTAGTATCACATATTCCAAACAAGCTGATGGCTTACAATAGTAACACCAGGTAATACGTGCTCTATATAGCACCTATGGAAACATTATATACGATTACATAGGCTGGCGAAAACCAACTTTATAAGTGTGCGATCCATTATGAACCACAAAATACAGATATACCTAATAAGATAAAATAAAATAAGATAAGATTTCGTTCGGATTTTTAACCCCGGAGGGTTAGCCACCCAGGATAACCCAAGAAAGTCAGTGCGTCATCGAGGACTGTCTAACTTATTTCCATTGGGGTCCTTAATCTTGTCCCCCAGGATGCGACCCACACCAGTCGACTAACACCCAGGTACCTATTTGCTGCTAGGTGAACAGGACAATATGTGTAAGGAAACGTGTCGAAATGTTTCCACCCGCCGGGAATCGAACCCGGGCCCTCCGTGTGTGAAGCGGGAGCTTTAGCCACCAGGCCACCGGGCCACCTAACATCACACCATGCATTATTCATGTCCTACACTCTTACATGAAAGCACAGTCATTCCTACACACACAAGTGCTTTATGTTCATACCTGCACGCACACCTTGTACACATACAATGTTGTAGTGTTTACCTGGAGAGAGTTCCGGGGGTCAACGCCCCCGCGGCCCGGTCTGTGACCAGGTCAATACACCACATACATTTCTTACCCATGAACATCACATCATTAAGAAACATGTATTATACCATCGCCCACACCTCACTCACACCACAGGCAAAGCATATATGTTACAGGACCATATCCAAACCACACGCACTAGACGCCCATCCGCACTTTCCACACTCGGGAACCTAGCCCGCCGCTACCCCTTACTTTATATACTTAAATCCCGTAAATCCTTCAACCGAAAACTCCGGTAACCCTCAGTAAAAGCTGTCTCCCATCTTTCCCCATAAAGTTCCCTATTGCGACACTTAGTCTTATAAAAGGTCGCCACTAACACCCTTATTTGTTCATCCACACCCACCTCCCTCACGGCCCAAGACATGTAAATAAAATCAGTGACCAAATACGCAACCGCATTCACCTATATCTAAACTTAACACCCTCAAAACCTGGAACCCTCCCCCACCCACTAACCTAAACACCCAACCTAACCATACCCTCACAGCTTCTATACAATTACAAAAATACACCGCATGAAAAATAGTCTCCAGACATCCACACGCTTTACACTCCCCACCCTCCCTTAGTCTCCTATTAAATAACAACCCCAGATGGCAAGATCCAATGTAAAAATCTAAACATTACCTCCCGTACACCCGGTTTAACACGCAATTGCCATAGACATTTCCATATGTCACCCCACGCATACATTGGGTATGCCCCCTCAACTGCCGCCACCACTGACTCACCCCCACCCTCTCAAGAACCTTCAATTTGAAGCAAGACGGTTCCCTCACCGTCATTAAAACTCTCAACATTGCCTCAACAATCATTAAATCCCTTCCCCCCCACCCGTTGCATATCTGTGCGCAGTCTCTCATGCCCCCCTCCCCTCGCCGCCCCTCCCTCATATAACCCCATTTTAGATACACACTCATCATTCTTTTTTCTAGAGGTATAAGCCCCAGCCCCCCCCTGGCCAACGGGAAGCATCACCACCCCATTCTTAGCCATTCACAACCCAATCCCCATATAAATCTGAAAACCATATGCTGCAAATGATGCACCTCACGTTGCCTCAACGAACATATTACCACCATGTGCCATAGCTTGCTATACAAAAGGACATTCATCACTATAACCCTTTGATGCAGCGTTAGCTGTACCGCCCTCAAACCGCCAAGTCTTTTCAAAACCCCATCCACGATGTGCATTGAATTTGCCTCTTGCGCGACCCTATCATCTCTCATGTACACTATGCCACATATCAATAGTTGATCCACCACACTCCACCCACCCTCTACAGTCCCATCTCTATGTACTCTAACTGACTTAAGAAATCGTAATGACACGATTGCAAATAAACCATACCCCCGGCCGGGATTGAACCCGCGGTCATAGAGTCTCAAAACTCCAGCCCGTCGCGTTAGCCACTAGACCAGCTAGCCACAATATACCTAGTTGGATGAATCTTATTGTGGCTAGCTGGTCTAGTGGCTAACGCGACGGGCTGGAGTTTTGAGACTCTATGACCGCGGGTTCAATCCCGGCCGGGGGTATGGTTTTTTTTCTACATACTCTATCCCCTAGGTCCATATACTTGGACTTCGCTACATTAATTTTCATTCCAGTAACCTCGTCAAACACGTCCACCACCCTGCCTACCCTATGCAAATCCCTATCATCCCTCACCAAAGCAGTCGTGTTGTCCACATATCCCACTATACCCACCCCTCCCTCTCGTTCAGTACCAACCCAACCTCCCGCAATACACCTCCTAACTACCCTATAAAAGGGATCCTGTAGACACACAAACAATATTTGCGACAGAAGGCATCCCTGTTGCAAATCCCTTCCCATCTGAATGTTAACACCTAGCTTTCCGTTAACCTGTACTCTCATAGACGCTCCCTGATACAATGTTTTTGCCCAGGATATAATTTCCATCCCAAAACCTTAACAACGCATGAAACTCCATAATGCTTCCCTTTCTACACTATTGTAAGCCGCCCTCCAATCCAACGCCAAAACACACCCACCCACCAACTCCCCCCGCTTCTCTATAAAACTTCAAATCATACCATGCCCTTCATACATTGACCTTCCCAGCACCCCATAATGTCCTCTATCAATCACCTGCTTGATTCTATTCCCTAATATTCTTGCAAATAACTTATAATCGTCGCACATAAGTGAAAGTGCCTGGTAATCCTCTACTGTGGTCTGCCCACCTTTCGGGACTAATACCACGACAGCAGTCCTTTGCTGCTCACCCATTACCCCATCAGCCTTCATGACGTTGAACAACCTTACTAAAAACACACTCAATACTTCCCAATTCCTGACATAAAAATCGTTAGGCAGCCCATCTACACCCGGCACCTTGCCTAAACTCGCCCCTGACAATGCTTGCTAAATCTCACATTCCGTGATCGGCCCTTCCAATGTCTCCTGATCTGTACCACCAATCTCACACTGCACAAATCCTTCCATTTCCTTTAATGCCACATCTCGAATACCCACCCTTTGTATATATGACAGACCATGCATCTACATATCCACTCATACCCTCAGTCATCGCTGAAACCTGCTCCTCCCTATACCCTTCTATCCCCACATGAACAGTTAACCCCATCATCTCTGTTGCTGCTCTCTTGGGCTGGCCCCTCAACACGCATGATGAAGGCTGATCAGCCCCATAGCACCTCTTCCATTCCACCCAAAACTCGCGCACCATCAAATCTTTCGTTTTGCAAATCCCTAATACCCTCCTTTAATCCCTCAATATCGTCCACCGGATAACTGGTACTCCCACAATCGTAACAAGCTCAAAACTGCCCCTCAAGATAGCATTGATACCCATACTTCAACCTGCTATATTCCCTCCCACTACGGACATAAAATTCTCTAATACGTGTTTTCGCCACTGAGTCCCACCAACTAACCAGATCATTATCCCCAGGCACCTCTGCCACCAACCCCTCCCACAATTGCACAAAAGACTGTCAGCACTCCTCTTCCTGCAACAACTTCACATTTAACTTCCAATATCCCTTACACCTTCTTGGCAACCCCTCCCAACCTATATCAGCCAAAACACCCCATGTCCATTACCCGCACGCTGTGCACTACTACTGCTCTGGGCATGTACAATCATTCCAGCATACCTGCGCCTACATCCATCAACCCTACCCTGGATAACAATTCCCCCAATATCCCTGAACAATACCCTGCCCCTCTTGGTTCAGCATCCTTACACCTTATCACAAATTCCAATCACCTCCTATCACGGTTACCCCCGGCAACCCACGCAAAAAAATATACGAGAACTTCCCTTACAAATTTATTCTTCGCACATCCATCACCCTCTGTTGGGCCATACACACACACCATCGTCATCTGTACCCGGCCCCATAACCCATCCACATGAATCACCCTCCCTTCCCCCCCTCACAATGCCACACAACCATCGGGCTAGTTTCCTTCACCAGAATGGCTACACCTCCTTTCAAAATGATTGCATGCTCAACATACACATTATATCCATCCACCTTCAACTCATATCCCAGTCTATAATTGTGTTCCTGCAAGAACGCTACATCAACACCATGATGCATCAAATATTCACTAAACCACACACACTTTCTCTGCGACCTCAAGCCATTAATATTCAATGTCAAGCACTTAAAGCTGACAAAGGGGGTTTCCCTCTTGACACTATTACCGACTTGTCACCTGATCATTTCGTTGCACCCCTTTCCCTCCCCCCCTTCTGGACACTCTTACCCAACCCCTGCCCCTGAGTGCCACTGGAACCTCTCTGCATGACATCTGCCCATATTTTCTTCCCAGGGTGCTGTGGGGGCATAAACGCTTCCTCTGAATCAGAATGCGCTCCTGCACGCTTTCGCGTCATACCCTCGGCCTGCATCATGTCGTCCGGTGCGGTGTCCTGATCGACCTCCACCGTTCACACCAACAAGGCATCCCTGTCACACACCTCAGGCCGAGCTGCCTTCACCATGCCCTCCTCCACAGCAGACCCAAGATCCAGATCTGTACCCTCCTCCTGACAAAGACTCTTGTTTCCCAAAAATTCATCCAACGCCGATGCTATCGTTGCTTCCGCATCACTGTCAGTCACTTCCGAGATAAGCTCATCCAACACTTGTACGACGTCCAAGGAAGGGGTGTCCCCCCTCTCTTGGCACCTTCCGTCTCCATCTCTGCCGCCCTCTCAACCTCCTCACTCCATGACAAACTCTGCTGAGGCAGTGTCACATACGGCTGATCTTGGTTCACACTCTAGACATCACGTCATTGCTGCAGTTCCTTATCACCATGTCCCCTACCACAATGCACAGCAAGGTAGATCATACGACCCACACAATCGACAGGTATGGCGTTGCCCAGCATGTCACAAAAACCTGAGTTCGAAAATCATCCAGCACCACATACGATGGTATAGGATGACAGAGCGTCATCTTTATGGAGTACGTGCCCTCAGGTATCCCCACATACGGCCCGGCCGATTACCTTCCTGCAGTGGCCGTATGTATTGTACCGTGTTTACTGAATGAGAAACGAATGTCAGATGCATCCGCCTCAAACGGCACATTCTTGATCTTAACCCATGTGTAGTAGCGTGAAACATCGTGCATCCACACCGTCACAGCATGGTTAACAGGTATGGCAACCTCCTGGAACTTATCCACCACTGCCTCATACATGCTTGCCAAGCTGAATTTCACAAAAATCCTCTTCTTGCCATTCAGCGCCACTCTGCAAATCTCCTCGTTGGCTATGCCATAGGTATCACGGATTATTGCAGGCAGAAGTAACTCCGTAGATGGCCCTGTCACATCTCCACTGGTCAATTCAATACAGACTGTATTGATACGACGCCGGCTAGCCAGCGCCATGTGAAAATGAGATACTTGAGCTATGTCAAGGCAACAGCAACACCTTCGCTCAACGGGAAATTATCCCATTCCAACGTGCTTCACCTTGAAGCCAAGCAGGCTGCCTTAAGCTATATTGGTGACTAAGTAACACAGCACACGGCTTCACAAATTATTTATTACTATAGAATATATATGCATATAAAAAAATGTACCATAATTGTATACCTCTGTAAGGTTGAAGTATAGTTCCTGGACCTATTATGTACCTCTGTAAGGCTGAAGTATAGTTCCTGGACCTATATGTACCTCTGTAAGGCTGAAGTATAGTCCCTGGACCCATTAAGTGCCTCTGTAAGGTTGAGGTATAGTTCCTGGACCCATTATGTGCCTCTATAAGGTTGAAGTATAGTCCCTGGACCCATTAAGTGCTTCTGTAAAGTTGAAGTATAGTCCCTGAATCCATTAAGTGCCTCTGTAAGCTTGAAGTAGTCCCTGGACCCATTAAGTGCTTCTGTAAGCTTAAAGTATAGTCCCTGGACCCATTAAGTGCCTCTGTAAGCTTGAAGTAGTCCCAGGATCCATTAAGTGCCTCTGTAAGCTTGAAGTATTCCCTGGACCCATTAAGTGCTTCTGTAAGCTTAAAGTATAGTCCATGGACCCATTAAGTGCCTCTGTAAGCTTGAAGTAGTCCCAGGATCCATTAAGTGCCTCTGTAAGCTTGAAGTATAGTCCCTGGACCCATTAAGTGCCTCTGTAAGCTTGAAGTAGTCCATGGACCCATTAAGTGTCTCTGTAAGGTTGAAGTATAGTCCCTGGACCCATTAAGTGCCTCTGTAAGCTTGAAGTAGTCCCTGGACCCATTAAGTGCCTCTGTAAGCTTGAAGTAGTCCCTGGACCCATTAAGTGCCTCTGTAAGCTTGAAGTTGTCACTGGACCCATTAAGTGTCTCTGTAAGGTTGAAGTATAGTCCCTGGACCCATTAAGTGCCTCTGTAAGCTTGAAGTATAGTCCCTGGACCTATTAAGTGCCTCTGTAAGGTTGAAGTATAGTCCCTGGACCCACTAAGTGCCTCTGTAAGCTTGAGGTATAGTCCCTTGACACATTAAGTGCCTCTGTAAGGTTGAAGTATAGTCCCTGGACACATTACGTAATCTTTCAACTACCGCCCCCAGGATGGGTATGGGGTGACTACCGCCTACAGGATGGGTATGGGGTGACTACCGCCCACAGGATGGGTATGGGGTAAGATAAGATTTCGTTCGGATTTTTAACCCCGGAGGGTTAGCCACCCAGGATAACCCAAGAAAGTCAGTGCGTCATCGAGGACTGTCTAACTTATTTCCATTGGGGTCCTTAATCTTGTCCCCCAGGATGCGACCCACACCAGTCGACTAACACCCAGGTACCTATTTGCTGCTAGGTGAACAGGACAATAGGTGTAAGGAAACGTGTCGGAATTTCCACCCGCCGGGAATCGAACCCGGGCCCTCCGTGTGTGAAGCGGGAGCTTTAGCCACCAGGCTAAACTTATCCATCAGTTGGATAGCTTTACAGCTTATGTTAATATAATTTGTTGATTGCTAATGATAATTCATTTAAACTAAATCTATGGTTACTTATAGATAATTATCATTTAACCGTTTTCCAGATTATATAATTGAAAAGTGGAGATAGTTATTACAGAGTTGTGGCAACAGTTGTGGCAACAGCTGTTGGCAACAGTTGCTGTGGCAACAGTTGGCAACAGTTGCTGTGGCAACAGTTCTTGGCAACAGTTGCTGTGTCAACAGTTGTTGGCAACAGTTGCTGTGGCAACAGTTGTTGGCATCAGTTGCTGTGGCAACAGTTGCTGTGGCAACAGTTGCTGTGGCAACAGTTGCTGTGGCAACAGTTGTTGGCAACAGTTGCTGTGACAACAGTTGTTGGCAACAGTTGCTGTGGCAACAGTTCCTGTGGCAACAGTTGTTGGCAACAGTTGCTGTGGCAACAGTTGTTGTGGCAACAGTTGTAGCAACAGTTGCTGTGGCAACAGTTGTGGCAACAGTTGCTGTGGCAACAGTTGTTGTGGCAACAGTTGTAGCAACAGTTGTTGTGGCAACAGTTGTTGTGGCAACAGTTGTTGGCATGGTTCTATGCAGTAGCTGAAGGTCAGTGTTGGCAGCTGGTGCGTCAGACACACTGTACCGCCCACCAACTCCCTCACACGGTCTCTTACGCACCATAAACGTACAAGCTAAACATTACCAACTACATGTGTGTCGTTAAGGCTACAAATCTCTTGCACACTAAATTCATGTACAATATCTCTTAAAACAGGTATTTTAGTACACTTACAGGGCATATTGCATAGATATATACATATATACGCTGAGAAATAAATGCATGTTGCTATGTATACATTGACATGTTACATGATCCAAAAATAATTATGTACATTAATTATCTACCATTCATATACATTTTTTTAACGACCCGACCGTATCCCACCGAGGCAGGGTGACTTGAAAAGAAAAATAATAATTTTGTACCAAAAGAACCTTAAAAAACTTACCTAACCTTATTATAACAAGCGCATTTTAATTTAGCCTAATCCAACTAAATCTATTTTAGATAAGTTTACAATAATTTAATGATAAACGAACACAATGAAATATATTATCTTCGTTAGGTTCAGAATGATTTTTGCGAAATTATTGCATGCATACACATACACACACACACACACACACACACACACGCACACACACACACACACACACGCGCGCACACACACACACACACACACACACACACACACACACACACACACACACACACGCACACACACACACACACATCACCAGACATCATAGCAATCACAGAAACCAAGCTTATAGGTATGATAACAGATGCCATCTTCCCAACGGGATACCAGATCCTGAGGAAAGACAGAAGGAACAGGGGGGGGGAGGAGTGGCATTGCTGATCAAACACCGATGGAATTTTGATGAGCTGGAGAGAGGAGACAGCGGAGAAGAAAGTGATTGCATAGCGGGAACGCTTCACTCTGGAGGTCCCAAGGTGATAATTGCAGTGATGTATAACCCACCACAGAACAGCAGGAGGCCAAGGCAAGAGTATGACGAGAGCAATAGAGCGATGGTTGACACACTGGCTGCAGTGGCCAGAAGAGCTCATACATGCAGGGCAAAGCTCCTGATCATGGGCGACTTTAACCACAAGGAGATCGAATGGGAGAACTTGGAGCCACATGGGGGCCAAGATACATGGAGGGCTAAGATGGTGGAGGTGGTACTGGAAAACTTCATGTACCAACACGTAAGGGACACTACAAGAGAGAGAGGAGAGGATGAACCAGCAAGACTGGACTTAGTATTCACCTTGAGTAGTGCAGATATTGAGGACATCACATATGAAAGACCCCTTGGGGCCAGCGATCATGTGGTTTTGAGCTTCGAATACACAGTAGAGCTACAAGTGGAGGGGGAAGCAGGAAGGCCAGGACGAATGAAACCAAACTACAGGAAAGGGGACTACACAGGAATGAGGAACTTCCTGAATGAGGTTCAGTGGGACAGAGAACTGGCAGGGAAACCAGTTAATGAGATGATGGAATATGTAGTCACAATGTGCAAGGAGGCTGAGGAGAGGTTTGTACCCAAGGGTAACAGGAATAATGAAAAAGCCAGGATGAGCCCATGGTTCACTCAAAGATGCAAGGAGGCAAAAACCAAGTGTGCTAGGGAATGGAAGAAATATAGAATGCAAAGGACCCAGGAGAATAAGGAGAGCAGTCGTAGAGCCAGAAACGAATATGCACAGATAAGAAGGGAGGCCCAACGTCAATATGAAAACGACATAGCAGCAAAAGCCAAATCTGACCCGAAGCTGTTATACAGCCACATCAGGAAGAAAACAACCGTCAAAGACCAGGTAATCGGGCTAAGGAAGGAAGGAGGAGAGACAACAAGAAATGACAGTGAAGTATGTGAGGAACTCAACAAGAGATTCAAAGAAGTGTTCACAGAGGAGACAGAAGGGGCTCCAGAAAGACGGAGAGGTGGGGTACACCACCATGTGCTGGACACAGTACACACAACCGAGGAAGAAGTGAAGAGGCTTCTGAGTGAGCTAGATACCTCAAAGGCAATGGGGCCAGATAACATCTCTCCATGGGTCCTGAGAGAGGGAGCAGAGGCGCTATGTGTACCCCTAACAACAATATTCAATACATCTATCGAAACAGGGAGATTGCCTGAGGCATGGAAGACAGCAAATGTGGTACCAATCTTTAAAAAAGGAGACAGACATGAATCACTAAACTACAGACCAGTGTCACTGACATGTATAGCATACAAAATCATGGAAAAGATTGTCAGGAGAAGAATGGTGGAACATCTAGAAAGGAATGATCTCATCACCAGCAGACAACATGGTTTCAGAGACTGGAAATCCTGTGTCACAAACCTACTGGAGTTCTATGACATGGTGACAGCAGTAAGAGAAGAGAGAGAGGGGTGGGTGGATTGCATTTTCTTAGACTGCAAGAAGGCGTTTGACACAGTACCACACAAGAGATTAGTGCAAAAACTGGAGGACCAAGCAGGAATAACAAGGAAGGCACTGCAATGGATCAGGGAATACTTGTCAGGAAGACAGCAGCGAGTAATGGTACGAGGTGAGGTGTCAGAGTGGGCACCTGTGACCAGTGGGGTCCCACAGGGGTCAGTCCTAGGACCAGTGCTGTTTCTGGTATTTGTGAACGACATGACGGAAGGAATAAACTCCGAGGTGTCACTGTTTGCAGATGACGTGAAGTTGATGAGAAGAGTTCATTCGATCGAAGACCAGGCAGAAATACAAAGGGATCTGGACAGGCTGCAGACCTGGTCCAGCAACTGGCTCCTGGAGTTCAATCCCACCAAGTGCAAAGTCATGAGGGTTGGGGAAGGGCAAAGAAGACCGCAGATGGAGTACAGTCTAGGGGGTCAGAGACTACAAACATCACTCAAGGAAAAAGATCTTGGGGTGAGTATAACACCAGGCACATCTCCTGAAGCGCACATCAACCAAATAACTGCTGCAGCATATGGGCGCCTGGCAAACCTCAGAACAGCATTCTGACATCTTAATAAGGAATCGTTCAGGACCCTATACACCGTGTACGTTAGGCCCATATTGGAGTATGCGGCACCAGTTTGGAACCCACACCTAGCCAAGCATGTAAAGAAACTAGAGAAAGTGCAAAGGTTTGCAACAAGACTAGTCCCAGAGCTAAGAGGTATGTCCTATGAGGAGAGGTTAAGGGAAATCAACCTGACGACACTGGAGGACAGGAGAGATAGGGGGGACATGATAACGACTTACAAAATACTGAGAGGAATTGACAAGGTGGACAAAGACAGGATGTTCCAGAGACTGGACACAGTAACAAGGGGACACAGTTGGAAGTTGAAGACACAGATGAATCAAAGGGATGTTAGGAAGTATTTCTTCGGCCACAGAGTAGTCAGGAAGTGGAATAGTTTGGGAAGCGATGTAGTGGAGTCAGGATCCATACATAGCTTTAAGCAGAGGTACGATAAAGCTCATGGTTCAGGGAGAGTGACCTAGTAGCGACCAGTGAAGAGGCGGGGCCAGGAGCTTGGACTCGACCCTTGCAACCTCAACTAGGTGAGTACAACTAGGTGAGTACACACGCACACGCACACACGCACACGCACACACGCACACACGCACACGCACACACACACGCGCGCACACACACACGCACACGCGCACACGCACACGCACACGCACACACGCACACGCACACACGCACACGCACACGCGCACACGCACGCACACGCACACACGCACACGCACACACGTACACGCACGCACACACGCACACACACACACACACACACACACACACACACACACACACACACACACACACACACACACACACACACACACATTTCAACCAAGGGATGCAAGACTTAAAACAACAACTCCAGCGGTTGTTTGGCATATATTCCACCTTTGGTTCAAATCAAAATAGATACATAATTATTTTTTTGTTTACCTTATAAATGACATCAGTGGTGAGGAAAGGCATTTCCGTCCTAGATTAGTCAAGAACTTGCCGTGATGTAGCCAAGGTTTCACTACAGTAAGCGACATACTCACACTTCGGGTGGTCATATACAACTAACCCAAGGCCAACCCTTCCAGTGTTGCCAGATGACTCTGCCATCTAGTGGCCAAATCGTAATGACACGATTGCTAACAAACCATACCCCGGCCGGGATTGAACCCGCGGTCTGAGACTCTCTGAGCGCGGGTTCAATCCGGGTCGGGGTATGGTTTTTTTTAGTGGCTAAACCTAGGATATAACCTGGCTAGAAATTGACTAAAATTAATATAGCACTAGCTAGGTCGTCTCTCAGAACGGCAGGTTGACTAAAAAAAGAACACTTATTGTCGTTCAGTCAATCCGTGTTTAGTGTGACGACCTAAGGAAATTATTATTATAATCAAGGGAAAGGGCTAAGCCCGTAGGATTGTACAGCGCCTGTGGGGGGATGTGGAAGGTATTCAGGCTTAATTCAAGAAACTGGAGCACAGATCCAATTCCCTAGATCAAGAGGCCCTCACCAGCATCAAGGAATCTTCCTTGAGTGGGACCTAAGGACAGCTTGTGATGCAGTAGACCACAGCATCCTACTCCATAAACTTGATCATTATGGCATAAGAGGCCACGTACTTACATATTTCAAATCCTACCTTACTAACAGGCATCAATACTCTCTATTAAGGACACAACCTCATCACTAAGACCACTGGATACTAGAGTACCGCAGGGAAGTTAGGTTAGGTAAGGTTCGTCAGGAAACAGGACAAGTGTTTCCTGACTCGGGTCTTGGTCAGATGATGACCCACCTTTGGAGCTTTTGGCCATCTGACCGAGGCCTTCCGCTGGCTTACCGGTCCACCCCTTTAAAAATTATGGTCATTTATAGCCAGTTATTACACGCAGGGAAGTGTCCTTGGTCCCATGCTCTTCCTCTTATACATCAATGATCTTCCTGATGTATCACAACATCTTAAACACAGTATTCTCTTTGCTGACGACAAGACTTGTGTCATCTCCCACCCTAATCTTGTCTCACTATTGTTAAGGAATAGCTTGTAAAAATATCGACCTGGATGACGGCTAATAAACTTGCACTTAATACTGACAACACCTTCTATATTATGTTTGGGAACAGAACAGGTCATGCCCAGCTGAACATAACGATTGACAATTCTCTGATTGCTAAACGTAATGAGGGCAAATTCCTGGGCCTGCACCTTGAGAGCAACCTGAAATTCAATACTCATATCCAAAAAATAAGAAAAAAAGTATCCAAAACAGTTGGGATCCTCTCTAAGATACGTTACTACGTACCACAATCAGCCCTACTTACACTATACTATTCACTCATCTATCCCTACCTCACCTGTGCTATTTGTGACTGGGGATCCACAGCAGCAACCCACCTAAAGCCAATAATAACCCAACAAAAAGCTGTACAGAACATCCACACCTACTACTGTGCAACCTACGTCTACAGAACCATAAATTCAAATGTTAACCCTGACCTAAAACACTTTCTTGATAGTAGCAATGAGACCCATAGACACAATACCAAATACAAAAATCTCTATGACATCCCGTGTAAGGCTAAACCTCTACAAAAATGCGATGTACATAAAAGGGCCTAAAATCTGGAACTCCCTGCCTGAAAACTCTGGAACCGCAGACTCAACCACCATTTTCAAAACTACCGTTAAAAAATCTTATCTACCTAACACACCCCATCATCAACCAACCAAATGAAAACTACCTAACTCCCATTTTTTGTATCATGAACACATCCAAAACAATAAAGTCTTACTCTCATTATCTGTAATTCCCCCTAATTTACACTTACACTCACCTAAATGACTGTAAACGTAAAATTCCTTATATAGCTATTGCCTAATAATTTTTAAGTTAGTCCTAAGTTTGCCTAAGATACTCTTCCAATACAGGAGCTTTAAGTTTCCTCAATAGCCTCTGATGTGGAACTCTATCGAAAGCCTTACTGAAGTCCATATACACATTACGATGATCTACCTCATTATCATGATCTACCTCCTTAAATACCTTAGTGAAGAAAGTTAGTAAATTCCTAAGACAGGAACACCCGTTTGTAAAACCGTGTTGAGATTCATTAATCATTTTATGCCTTTCAAGATGGCTACGAATTGCTTCGGCAATTTCTCATTCCATAAATTTACCATGGAAGTAAGGTTTATTGGTCTATAGTTCGAAGCTAAGGACCTGTCACCTGCCTTGTAAATAGATTTTGCATTTGCCATTTTCCACTTGTCTGGCACTATGCCAGCTTGTAGTGATATATTGAAAAGATTAGCCAAAGATATGCTAAGTTCCTTTTTTACATTCCTTTAACACCCTTCCAAACAGTTCATCAGGGCCTCGGGATTTGTTAGGGTTTAATTTCTCTATTTGTCTGAGGACCATGTCACTAGTTACCCTAATCGTGCATAGTTTATTATCGTCCTGTTCTACATAATTTATTATTTCTGGAATTTCGCTAGCATCTTCCTGAGTAAAAACTGAGAGGAAGTAGGTATTGAAAAACCATCCCCCCGGCCGGGATTGAACCCGCGGGTTCAATCCCGGCCGGGGTATGGTTTATTTGCAATCGTGTCATTACGATTTCTTGAGTTAGGTATTGAAAAGTTCACACATTTCCTTATCACTGTCAGTGATCTGACCTGAGTTGCTCTTAAGTGGGCCTATCTTGTCCCTAATCTTACTTCTGTATACCTGAAAGAACCCTTTTGGGTTAGTCTTCGAATCCCTTGCCACTTTAGGCTCATAATCCCTTTTTGCTTTTCTTATTCCTTTTTTTTCTCTTTAATTGAATATATTGATTTCTTAACTGCCCATCCCCTCTTTTGATACGCCTATATATGCCTCTCTATTGACCAATGAGATGTTTTAATCTATTGTTTATCCATTTGGGATAATTTTTGTTAAATCTAATTTCCCTACTCGGGACAAAATTCGTCTGGGCAGCCAGCACTATGCTCTTAAATACGTCATATTGGCAACCAACTCTACCTACCTGACACATAGTGAGGTCGTCCAAATTTAGCCCACCCAGGTAATTTCTCATACCCATGAAGTCGGCCAAGCGAAAATCTGGGACAGCGACTTGATTGCAGTTATCTGGGTAATTCCATGATATATTGAAACTAAGTGATTTGTGATCACTTACCCCTAGCTCATCACTAATTTCAAGATTATTAACTAGTGATTCTTTGTTGGCAAGAACCAAGCCAAGCAGATTGTTTCCTCTAGTTGGTTCTGTCACAAACTGTTTTAAAAAGCAGTCTTGAACAGTATCAAGAAAGTCACTAGACTTAAGATTTCCCGTCACATTGTTCCAATCAGTTCGTCTAAAGTTAAAAACTCCCATTAATACAACATTTTCATATCTAGATGCCTTATGAATTTCGTCCCATAGCAGCTTACTGCACTCCCTATCAAGGTTTGGAGGCCTATAAATCACACCCAAAATTAATTTTTCACTACCCTCGAGAAACTGTAGCCAAACAGATTCTGTGTCCGATGTTTCTAATCTCACATCTTGTCTAACACAACAGTTTAAATTATCTGACATACATCGCCACTCCACCACCCTTCCTGTTGACCCTGTCAGTGTGGAATAATTTATAATCCCGTATGTTGCATTCAGATGGCATTTCTCTATCTTTCAAGTTGAACCAGGTCTCTGTTATAGCAATAATATCTATATTACCTGCACTTGCAAGTAATCTTAGTTCATCTATCTTATTATATAGACAGACTGGTTATAAATGACCATAATTTTTAAAGGGGTGGACCGGTAAGCCAGCGGAAGGCCTCGGTCAGATGACCAAAAGCTCCAAAGGCGGGTCATCATCTGACTAAGACCCGCGTCAGGAAACATTTGTCCTGTTTCCTGACGAACCTTACCTAACCTAACCTATCTTATTTCTTAGAAATGTTTTTTCCCCACCGGGAATCGAACCCGGGCCCTCCGTATATGAAACGAGAAGTTAGCCAGCCAGCCCACGGGGTCACCTGCAAGATGTTAATGTTAATGTACAACATGTAGAGGGAACAAGTAAATTAAAAATGATCATAATAATGAATGTCTGAGAATAAAACATCCTGGTAACCAATGATGTTTAGACATACACATGGGCCCTCACATACATTACACAAACAACCCACACAAAGAAGAGAGAAGCTTACGACGACGTTCCGGTCAGACTTGGACCATTTAAAAAGTCACACTAACAAAAAGGAGAGAAGGAGGGAGTATATATACGTCAGCAGACATATGTTCAGTAGATGTGGGAATTTGAAGTCAACAGATTTCCGATGTTTATTTAGTGACTGCAATAGAATCATCAGTTGAGGCAACCAAGTCAATATTAATAGTAGCTGTAGAAACAGAGGGTTTTATAAGGCATAGCTGAATTTGTAGTGACCAGACGTTTAGCCACAGGCACACACAGTTCTGTGAGTCACAGAGGAATAACAAAAGTTAAGATGTAAACAGAACTAATTTGCTAGTTTCATCTCTTTTAAAACGGCCTACAGTTTGTACATTATGTTACGATATATTTTCTCTCTTATTTTCGTGTTGCCAGTGCCTGGAGGAAGTGGAGGATGGAGAGAGAGCCTTCCATTTCTACCACTACTATTAATATTAACTTGGTAGCCTGGTTCTTAACCGATCATTCTGGTTTTTTTTTTTTATCACACTGGCCGATTCCCACCAAGGCAGGGTGGCCCGAAAAAGAAAAACTTTCACCATCATTCACTCCATCACTGTCTTGCCAGAAGGGTGCCTTACACTACAGTTTTTAAACTGCAACATTAACACCCCTCCTTCAGAGTGCAGGCACTGTACTTCCCATCTCCAGGACTCAAGTCCGGCCTGCCGGTTTCCCTGAACCCCTTCATAAATGTTACTTTGCTCACACTCCAACAGCACGTCAAGTATTAAAAATCATTTGTCTCCATTCACTCCTATCAAACACGCTCATGCATACCTGCTGGAAGTCCAAGCCCCTCGCACACAAAACCTCCTTTACCCCCTCTCTCCAACCTTTCCTAGGCCGACCCCTACCCCGCCTTCCTTCCACTACAGACTGATACACTCTTGAAGTCATTCTGTTTCGCTCCATTCTCTCTATATGTCCGAACCACCTCAACAACCCTTCCTCAGCCCTCTGGACAACAGTTTTGGTAATCCCGCACCTCCTCCTAACTTCCAAACTACGAATTCTCTGCATTATATTCACACCACACATTGCCCTCAGACATGACATCTCCACTGCCTCCAGCCTTCTCCTCGCTGCAACATTCATCACCCATGCTTCACACCCATATAAGAGCGTTGGTAAAACTATACTCTCATACATTCCCCTCTTTGCCTCCAAGGACAAAGTTCTTTGTCTCCACAGACTCCTAAGTGCACCACTCACTCTTTTTCCCTCATCAATTCTATGATTCACCTCATCTTTCATAGACCCATCTGCTGACACGTCCACTCCCAAATATCTGAATACATTCACCTCCTCCATACTCTCTCCCTCCAATCTGATATTCAATCTTTCATCACCTAATCTTTTTATCCTCATAACCTTACTCTTTCCTGTATTCACCTTTAATTTTCTTCTTTTGCACACCCTACCAAATTCATCCACCAATCTCTGCAACTTCTCTTCAGAATCTCCCAAGAGCACAGTGTCATCAGCAAAGAGCAGCTGTGACAACTCCCACTTTGTGTGTGATTCTTTATCTTTTAACTCCACGCCTCTTGTCAAGACCCTCGCATTTACTTCTCTTACAACCCCATCTATAAATATATTAAACAACCACGGTGACATCACACATCCTTGTCTAAGGCCTACTTTTACTGGGAAATAATTTCCCTCTTTCCTACATACTCTAACTTGAGCCTCACTATCCTCGTAAAAACTCTTCACTGCTTTCAGTAACCTACCTCCTACACCATACACTTGCAACATCTGCCACATTGCCCCCCTATCCACCCTGTCATACGCCTTTTCCAAATCCATAAATGCCACAAAGACCTCTTTAGCCTTATCTAAATACTGTTCACTTATATGTTTCACTGTAAACACCTGATCCACACACCCCCTACCTGTTGACTTCCAATTCCCGCATCAATTGAATGCACGTGAGGGCTCGCGCGAGTTTAGCGAGGAGTTTGTGAAGGGTTAAGTGGGAGAGTTTTAAGTTTAATATGTTTATTATGCACCCCATACCCATCCTGTGGGCGGTAGTCAAAAGATTACAGAGGTACATAATGGGTCCAGGGACTGGGCCTCAAAGTTTTGATAGCTGAGTAAGTTACAGAGGTAATGAATTCACAATTTACAAAGGTAATGAACTCACAATTTACAAAGGTAATGAACTCCAGGTAGGTCTAGTCACAATCATGACAAGTTACAAAGGTATTTACAGATTACAGAGGTACACAATGGGTCCGTGAGAGAGCAAGAGTGTTAGGCAACATGTCACTCCTCACCTTACCCTGTACGTTCCTGGTTACTATTAAGAGAGAGAGAGAGAGAGAGAGAGAGAGAGAGAGAGAGAGAGAGAGAGAGAGAGAGAGAGAGAGAGAGAGAGTGGAAGAGAGAGAGAGTGGAAGAGAGAGAGTGGAAGAGGTATTCCTGTCATTCATTCGTTCTACGACACTATATCAAAGACATCTTCTGCCATGAGAAGCTAAACTATTCCTTAGTCTATACAAACGCTCTTTTCTTGAGTGTTTGTTTCTGATAATGTTTATGTTCTCCTGTACATTGACAAATTCTCTGATCTTCAGAAAATACCTGAATTGACTTGACCTTGATTTTCTTCTCTTGTTTTCTGGTATTCTCTTCTCCTAACCTGTCTTCCGGGTCTCTCTCTCTCTCTCTCTCTCTCTCTCTCTCTCTCTCAATCATGACTTATTAATGGTAGAGAATGTAGTCAAAGATTAATTCTCTAAATTGTAAGTTAGCTGCAATTAGTATTCAATATTAACTTTCAAGCTATCAAAGAACTATAAAATTAAAAGATTAGCAGTAAGCATATAAGGGAGAGATTACACTTCACGGTCAACATACAACACCTGAACCTTTTATGATGATGCGAGTGAGGTGGTCAAGGACCTGTCAGACAGATTATATTCTACCCAAGGTTAAAGATTTTAACTTGATCGAATTTATCATAAATTCTTCCCAATCTTTATTAATTATAAATGAGTCTAATTTCTATAAACCTAAACTAATATTCGAATTTATTCTATTATATTTATTTCAACCATTGATCTGCTTAATACAACTTTCTCGACCTTTTGAAAATCAACAGAGCATTAGACTCTTGTCCAGTTCAAATGCTATATTTATATTGTTGTAATTAATTCAAAACTTTTCCCAGTTTGACCGTAGTAAACTTTATCACATTTTTTACAGGGGAATCTTGTAGACACAACATCAGCATTTTGGGGGAATTTTTACTCAAAAGTTTTTTTTTACTATATCAAGATTTTTAAATACAATTTTTATATTAAAATTCTTAATTAGAGAAGGTATATAAAGAAAGTTTTCATGGTAAGGGAGGAGTTTTAAAAAAATATTTCTAGCAACCTTAAAAGATTTATCAATTAAGTGTTTTGGGTATTTTAGATCGTTAATTATTTCATAAATCTTCAAGGTGTCTTCATCTAAGAACTCTGGGCTACAAATATGCAAATTTCTCAAAAATATTAATGAGAATACAGACAGTTTAACTCTATCATGATGTGAAGAATAATAGTCCACATAAAAACAGTCATTTGTTACTTTTCTGTAAATTTTAAATTTAAAATCATGGTTCCCCTTACTAATTAAAACATCTAGAAAGGGCAAAGAGTTATTTTTCTTAAACTCAACAGTAAAATTTATAGAATAAGATAGACTGTTTCACTTAAAACAAGGTAACGGTTTATATCTATATTCTCAGGCATTAGGTATAAACCAGTGGTGACCTGTACTTTACTAAGTGGTTACCTGTCCCTTGCTCAGTGGTGACCTGTACTTTACTAAGTGGTTACCTGTCCCTTGCTCAGTGGTGACCTGTACTTTACTAAGTGGTTACCTGTCCCTTGCTCAGTGGTGACCTGTACTTTGCTCAGTGGCGACCTGTGCTTTACTAAGTGGTGACCAGTGGGGCCCCGTGGCCTGGTTCTCAAAGCTCTCGCTTCACATGATGAGCTTCCGGGTTCGACTCCCGGCAAGGGTGGAAACATTAGACGTGTTTCCTTACACCGCCTGTCCTGTTCACCTAGCAAGTAGGTGCCTGGATGTTAGTCGACTTGTGTGGGTCGCATCCTGGGCGATAATATTGAGGACTGCCTTATTAGTTAATCCTGGGTGGCTAACCCACCAGGGTTAAAAATCCGAGCAAAATCTTATCTATCTTATTTGTAACACCGTGTCTGCAGTGATGTGCAACACTGAGTCTGCAGTGATGTGCAACACTGAGTCTGCAGTGATGTGCAACACTGAGTCTGCAGTGATGTGCAACACTGAGTCTGCAGTGATGTGCAACACTGAGTCTGCAGTGATGTGCAACACTGAGTCTGCAGTGATGTGCAACACTGAGTCTGCAGTGATGTGCAACACTGAGTCTGCAGTGATGTGCAACACTGAGTCTGCAGTGATGTGCAACACTGAGTCTACAGTGATGTGCAACACTGAGTCTGCAGTGATGTGCAACACAGTCTGCAGTGATGTGCAACACTGAGTCTGCAGTGATGTGCAACACTGAGTCTGCAGTGATGTACAACACTGAGTCTGCAGTGATGTGCAACACTGAGTCTGCAGTGATGTGCAACACTGAGTCTGCAGTGATGTGCAACACTGAGTCTGCAGTGATGTGCAACACTGCGTCCGTAGTGATGTGTAACACTGAGCCTGCAGTGATGTGCAACACTGCGTCCGTAGTGATGTGCAACACTACGTCCGTAGTGATGTGCAACACTGCGTCCGTAGTAATGTGCAACACTACGTCCGTAGTGATGTGCAACACTGCGTCCGTAGTGATGTGCAACACTACGTCCGTAGTGATGTGCAACACTACGTCCGTAGTGATGTGCAACACTACGTCCGTAGTGATGTGCAACACTACGTCCGTAGTGATGTGCAACACTACGTCCGTAGTGATGTGCAACACTACGTCCGTAGTGATGTGCAACACTACGTCCGTAGTGATGTGCAACACTACGTCCGTAGTGATGTGCAACACTACGTCCGTAGTGATGTGCAACACTACGTCCGTAGTGATGTGCAACACTACGTCCGTAGTGATGTGCAACACTGCGTCCGTAGTGATGTGCAACACTACGTCCGTAGTGATGTGCAACACTACGTCCGTAGTGATGTGCAACACTGCGTCCGTAGTGATGTACAACACTACGTCCGTAGTGATGTGCAACACTGCGTCCGTAGTGATGTGCAACACTACGTCCGTAGTGATGTGCAACACTACGTCCGTAGTGATGTACAACACTGCGTCCGAAGTGATGTGCAACACTACGTCCGTAGTGATGTGCAACACTGCGTCCGTAGTGATGTGCAACACTACGTCCGTAGTGATGTGCAACACTACGTCCGTAGTGATGTGCAACAGTGCGTCCGTAGTGATGTGCAACACTTCGTCCGTAGTGATGTGCAAGACTGCGTCCGTAGTGATGTGCAACACTGCGTCCGTAGTGATGTGCAACACTACGTCCGTAGTGATGTGCAACACTGCGTCCGTAGTGATGTGCAACACTACGTCCGTAGTGATGTGCAACACTGCGTCCGTAGTGATGTGCAACACTACGTCCGTAGTGATGTGCAACACTACGTCCGTAGTGATGTGCAACACTGCGTCCGTAGTGATGTGCAACACTACGTCCGTAGTGATGTGCAACACTGCGTCCGTAGTGATGTGCAACACTACGTCCGTAGTGATGTGCAACACTACGTCCGTAGTGATGTGCAACAGTGCGTCCGTAGTGATGTGCAACACTTCGTCCGTAGTGATGTGCAAGACTGCGTCCGTAGTGATGTGCAACACTGCGTCCGTAGTGATGTGCAACACTACGTCCGTAGTGATGTGCAACACTGCGTCCGTAGTGATGTGCAGCACTACGTCCGTAGTGATGTGCAACACTGCGTCCGTAGTGATGTGCAACACTACGTCCGTAGTGATGTGCAACACTACGTCCGTAGTGATGTGCAACACTGCGTCCGTAGTGATGTGCAACACTACGTCCGTAGTGATGTGCAACACTGCGTCCGTAGTGATGTGCAACACTACATCCGTAGTGATGTGCAACACTACGTCCGTAGTGATGTGCAACACTACGTCCGTAGTGATGTGCAACAGTGCGTCCGTAGTGATGTGCAACACTTCGTCCGTAGTGATGTGCAACACTGCGTCCGTAGTGATGTGCAACACTACGTCCGTAGTGATGTGCAACACTGCGTCCGTAGTGATGTGCAACACTGCGTCCGTAGTGATGTGCAACACTACATCCGTAGTGATGTGCAACACTACGTCCGTAGTGATGTGCAACACTACGTCCGTAGTGATGTGCAACAGTGCGTCCGTAGTGATGTGCAACACTTCGTCCGTAGTGATGTGGAACACTGCGTCCGTAGTGATGTGCAACACTGCGTCCGTAGTTATGTGCAACACTACGTCCGTAGTGATGTGCATAACTACGTCCGTAGTGATGTGCAACACTACGTCCGTAGTGTTGCACATCACTATCAGTTGTTAACAGTGAGAAGACTATCAGTTAACAGTAAGAAGACTATCAGTTGATAACAGTGAGAAGATTATCAGTTGTTAACAGTGAGAAGACTATCAGTTGTTAACAGTGAGAAGACTATCAGTTGTTAACAGTGAGAAGACTATCAGTTGTTAACAGTGAGAAGACTATCAGTTGTTAACAGTGAGAAGACTATCAGTTGTTAACAGTGAGAAGACTATCAGTTGTTAACAGTGAGAAGACTATCAGTTGTTAACAGTGAGAAGACTATCAGTTGTTAACAGTGAGAAGACTATCAGTTGTTAACAGTGAGAAGACTATCAGTTGTTAACAGTGAGAAGACTATCAGTTGTTAACAGTGAGAAGACTATTCGCTGTTAACAGTAAGAAGACTATCAGTTGTTAACAGTGAGAAGACTATCAGTTGTTAACAGTGAGAAGACTATCAGTTGTTAACAGTGAGAAGACTATCAGTTGTTAACAGTGAGAAGACTATCAGTTGTTAACAGTGAGAAGACTATTCGCTGTTAACAGTGAGAATACTATCAGTTGTTAACAGTGAGAAGACTATCAGTTGTTAACAGTGAGAAGACTATTCGCTGTTAACAGTGAGAATACTATCAGTTGTTAACAGTGAGAAGACTATTCGCTGTTAACAGTGAGAATACTATCAGTTGTTAACAGTGAGAAGACTATTCGCTGTTAACAGTAAGAAGACTATCAGTTGTTAACAGTGAGAAGACTATCAGTTGTTAGAAATTTGACCCTTTTATTACTACATGGTACTTGTACCCCTGACTACTACTACTACTCCCTACTACTACTACTACTAAATAGAGTAAAGTCTGAGGCAGCTACGGTGAAAAGCTCTGTTCCACAAGGCACAGTACTTGCTCCCATCTTGTTCCTCATCCTCATATCTGACATAGACAAGGATGTCAGCCACAGCACCGTGTCTTCCTTTGCAGATGACACCCGAATTTGCATGACAGTGTCTTCCACTGCAGACACTGCAAGGCTCCAGGCGGACATCAACCAAATCTTTAAATGGCCAGCAGAAAACAACTTGAAGTCCAGTGATGAGAAATTTCAATTACTCCTATATGGAAAACGTGAAAAAATTAAGACTTCATCGGAGTTTAAAACAAATTCCAACCACACAATAGAGCGAAAAACAAATGTAAAAGACCTGGGAGTGATCATGTCGGAAGATCTCACCTTCAGAGACCATAACATTGTATCAATCGCAGCTGCTAGAAAAATGACAGGATGGATAATGAGAACCTTCAAAACTAGGGATGCCAAGCCCATGATGACACTCTTCAGGTCGCTTGTTCTATCTAGGCTGGAATATTGCTGCACACTAACAGCACCTTTCAAGGCAGGTGAAATTGCTGACCTAGAAAATGTACAGAGAACCTACACGGCACACACAACTGCGATAAAGCATCTCAATTACTGTGAACGCTTGAAGTTCCTGAACCTGTACTCCCTAAAACGCAGGCGGGAGAGATACACGATTATATACGCTTGTAAAATCCTAGAGGGATTGGTACCAAACTTGCACACGAAAATCACTCCCTACGAAAGCAAAAGACTCGGCAGACGATGCAACATCCCCCCAATGAAAAGCAGAGGTGCCACTAGCACGATAAGAGACAACACAATAAGTGTCAGGGGCCCAAGACTGTTTAACTGTCTCCCAGCATACATAAGGGGTATTACCCCTGACTGTCTTCAAGCAGGCACTGGACAGGCACCTAAAGTCAGTACCTGACCAGCCGGGCTGTGGCTCGTACGTCGGTTTACGTGCGGCAAACAGTAACAGCCTGGTTGGTCAGGCCCTGACCCACCATGAGGCCTGGTCACAGACCGAGCCGAGGGAGCGTTGACCCCCGGAACCCTCTTCAGATATACACCATAACAACCAAAATAATAAACGGTTAGAAAGTATAAATAACGCATATTGACTCTACTAGTCACTAATATGATATAGGATTACATTAACTATCATCTCTTATCAATACCCAATAGATATTATTCTGGTACTCATGAAAATAGACAAAAAAGATGAGGGAGCGGGAGGGGAAGAGATGGCAACACTGAATGTACTAAATAGTCTGGTATAAACCTTGGTAATAAATACATTCTGGATAACAAAGTCTTTTAAAAGGAACGTTTAGAATACTTGTAGACTATTTAGTTGGTTTAGAAAGACACGTAAGCAAACACTATAACATATTTATTAGACGACGTTTCGGTCCTGTATGTTAGAAGTGATCAAGGTCCCAGGACCGAAACGTTGTCTAATATGTTATAGTGTTTGCTTACGTGTCTTTCTAAACCAACTAAATAGTCTACAAGTATTGTAAACGTTCCTTTTAAAAGACTTTGTTATCCAGAATGTTTCGTACATAAAAGGTCAGGTAAGAACCAACACTAGTTACAGTAACACCAACAAAAAACGTAAATTTGGTAATGTCTTATAAGAAAAAACACGAGCATGAACATGGAAAACGTAACACCTACTAAACTCGATATTAACGTAACACCTACTAGACTAACTCGATATTAATGTAACACCTACTAGACTAACTCGATATTAATGTAACACCTACTAGACTAACTCGATATTAATGTAACACCTACTAGACTAACTCGATATTAATGTAACACCTACTAGACTAACTCGATATTAACGTAACACCTACTAGACTAACTCGATATTAACGTAACACCTGCTAGACTAACTCGATATTAACGTAACACCTGCTAGACTAACTCGATATTAACGTAACACCTGCTAGACTAACTCGATATTAACGTAACACCTACTAGACTAACTCGATATTAATGTAACACCTACTAGACTAACTCGATATTAATGTAACACCTACTAGACTAACTCGATATTAACGTAACACCTACTAGACTAACTCGATATTAATGTAACACCTACTAGACTAACTCGATATTAATGTAACACCTACTAGACTAACTCGATATTAATGTAACACCTACTAGACTAACTCGATATTAATGTAACACCTACTAGACTAACTCGATATTAATGTAACACCTACTAGACTAACTCGATATTAATGTAACACCTACTAGACTAACTCGATATTAATGTAACACCTACTAGACTAACTCGATATTAATGTAACACCTACTAGACTAACTCGATATTAATGTAACACCTACTAGACTAACTCATGTAACACCTACAGACTAACTCGTAACATCTACCAGAGTAACTCAATACTAACGTAACTACTAGACTACTAGACTAGCTCGATATTAATGTAACACATACTAGACTAACTCGATATTAATGTAACACATACTAGACTAACTCGATATTAATGTAACACATACTAGACTAACTCGATATTAATGTAACACATACTAGACTAGCTCGATATTAATGTAACACATACTAGACTAACTCAGTACTAACGTAACATCTACCCGAGTAACTCGATACTAACGTAACACCTACTAGACTAGCTCAGTACTAACGTAACACCTACTAGACTAGCTCAGTACTAACGTAACACCTGCTAGACTAACTCAGTACTAACGTAACACCTACTAGACTAACTCAGTACTAACGTAACATCTACCAGAGTAACTCAATACTAACGTAACATCTACTAGACTAACTCGATATTAACGTAACACCTGCTAGACTAACTCAGTACTAACGTAACACCTACTAGACTAACTCAGTACTAACGTAACATCTACCAGAGTAACTCAATACTAACGTAACATCTACTAGACTAACTCAGTACTAACGTAACATCTACCAGAGTAACTCAATACTAACGTAACACCTACTAGATTAAATACTAACGTAACACCTACCAGAGTAAATACTATCGTAACACCTACTAGAGTAAATACTAACGTAACACCTACTAGAGTAAATACTAACGTAACACCTACTAGAGTAAATACTAACGTAACACCTACTAGATTAAATACTAACGTAACACCTACTAGAGTAAATATTAACGTAACACCTACTAGAGTAAATACTAACGTAACACCTACTAGAGTAAATACTAACGTAACACCTACTAGATTAAATACTAACGTAACACCTACTAGAGTAAATATTAACGTAACACCTACTAGAGTAAATACTAACGTAACACCTACTAGAGTAAATACTAACGTAACACCTACTAGATTAAATACTAACGTAACACCTACTAGAGTAAATATTAACGTAACACCTACTAGAGTAAATACTAACGTAACACCTACTAGAGTAAATACTAACGTAACACCTACTAGAGTAAATACTAACGTAACACCTACGAGAGTAACTCTATACAAGAGAGAGTTCAGTAATATTTTTTAATATTTTATTTAAAATCCCTACCATGTCATACATAAGGCTTAGATGATGAACAAACCCGAGAACGCTTCTTACCTCACACAACACACAGGACAACTGCGTCCAACAGTATAGGTAAACAATCACAAAACAATAACAAAATAGAAACATAAACAATTACAGAAATCACAAGTATAACATAAATGAAGCCCTAGCTACGGCCTTGAAAGTTAATTATACCCCACTGAGGAGTGTATAATCCGTAAGTACATACAATATTCCATACGAGTGCCACAACATATAACCGGTACATAACGAGTTATATGTATTACACACGTTACCCTTAACGTGTATACACTGCCTTCACTTGAATGAAGGTGGGGACCAACCTACAAGTGCAAACCATAAATACCCCTAACACCCACGTCCTTCTAATAACACAGTTACAAGAAGGACGTAATATACACATACACACACACCTACCATACATTACCACTCGATTAGGAGTGAGGCAGAAGCCTGACTCACACATCTAAACAAACTGGGAACACGGAACAGTATCATAAAATAGCAATACACAAAAAGTATACAGAGTAATGCAGTGTTTGTTAAAACCAAAACACCATACATAAAGACAATAAAACAATACATGCCAAATGAACATAAATACGAAAAACATGAAAGAGGCCAACCAGTGCACGCACTCTGAAATTATCACACCTGATATGCAATACAAAACACAATGTCATGCGAGTTAACAATACGCCTACAGGCCTATACAGCTACAACCCCGAGGCCTGTCAAAAATACAGTATCATAGCACTATACCCCAAGCGCCACGATCCATACATAGCAACCATATGGTTGAGTGAAACATAAAGAACAGACAGAAATACTATGACACGCTAGATTAAATCTTCACACTTACACTGAAGCATCCCCTGGCACACAAACGTAACACACATAACTAGCATTGCCAATGTCCATTCACAATGTCCATCCCCTTGGAAGACTAGTCCGTCAAGCCCCTGACATTACAAATTCCATAAAGCCCTCATCGCACAATCCCTGTAACCCAGCGTAAATTCCGTCTCCCATCTTTCCCCGTATAACTCCCAATTACGGCATTTAGACCAGTAAAAAGATGCAGCCAACGCCATTTTCAGTTCGTCCACTCCAGCATCCCGAATTGCCCAAGAAATAAGTACGAAATCTGTTACCAAATACACCATTGCATTCTGAACCTGCACTCCCACCCTCCCATATCCAAACTTAGCACCCGCAAGACTGACAACCCCCCACACTAACCGAATCACACGACCGAACCATTCCCTCACAACGCCAAGACTTTCATAAAAATGAACTGCATGAAATGCTGTGTCGTTCCCACTGCACACACAGCACTCTCACACTTCCCTCAGCCTCCTATTAAATAAAACTACCCATCATGGCAAAATCCCATGTAAAAAAATCGAAGCACTACCTCCCGTACCCCCCACAGAAGCCACTTCCCGACCCCTCCCCACCCTCCTGAGAACCCCCATCTTCATATGCACCGGATTCTGAACTATCATCAAAGCACTCAACATGTCCTCACAATCCTGTAAATCCCTACCCCCCCATCACTGTCACAAATCCTCATGCACCCTACATATCCCCCAACCCTCCCTCCCACAGGAAACTCCCTTTCACATACACACTCATCAATCTTCATTCCCATGGAATAAGCCCCAACCCACTCTGGCTAAGTGAAAGCATGACCACCCCTCTACTTAACCAATCACAGCCTGAACCCCAGATAAAACGAAAACCCCTATGCAACAATCGCCTAACATCACATGGCACCAAAGGCTACATGACAGCAACATGCCACACTTTACTGTACAGGAGTACGCTAGTCATGATCACCCTTTGGTACAAGTGAGATGTGTTGGCCACAGTTCCTCGAGTCGCCCCAGCACACAATCAACAACCCTCTCTGAATTAACTCCTCTTATCTCCCTTGCATTCCTCAAATACACAACCCCCCAAATCTTAACCTGATCCACAACACTTCACCTGCTCCCATCACCCCCCTCCACCTGAACCCAGTCCCCAATTTCTATAAACTTGACATTGCAACATTAATTTTCATCCCCGTTGCCTCCCCAAACACAGCCACAACCACCCACACACGCCTTAAACGTTGTATCATCAACGTAACCCACAATACCTGGACACCCAGCGCAGTCCTCACCCTCCACCTCCCCCTCATGCACTACTTAACCGCCCTATAAAACGTATCCTGTAAACATGCGAACAATAATTGCGAGAGAGAACAACCCTGTTGCAATCCCCTACCCATCTGAACTTTCGTCACCACCCTCCCATTGACTGCACACATACACACACACACACACACACACACACACACACACACACACACACACACCCTGATACAAGATCCTTGCCCAAGACATGATTTCCTCCCCAAACCCCTGCAATCTCATAAACCTCCATAACGCTCCTTTTTCTACACTATCATATGCCGCCCCCCAATCCAACGCTAACATTCTGCCCCCTTCCGACCCCTGCTGCTGCTCTATAAAGCCTCTTATCAACCTGTGTCCCTCATACATAGACCTACCCAGTACCCACATATTGACCCTCATCTATAACCATATCAATTACCTCTTTCAATCGATTTCCTAAAATTTTCGCAAATAACTTATAATCGCCACGCATGAGTGATATAGCCCAATAATCCTGCACAGTAGACTGTTCCCCGTCACTCCCATCCCTTTCATTGCATTAAACAACCTTATTAAAACCCCCCAATGCATGACATAAAAATCACTCAGCAAACCATCTATGCCTGGTGCTTTACCCGAGCTCATGCCCAACAATGCTTGCTCTACCTCACTCTCTAGAATAGGACCCCCTAAAGCCTCCCTATCCTCCCTCTAAAGCACACATTGCATCCAACCTCTCCCCATGTCCCATAGAACTGCTTCACTTATACCCACACTCATCATATATGACCTAAGCCATGCATCAACATAACCACCCATACCCTCTGTCATGACCAACACTTGACCCTCCCGATACCCCTCCATCTCGGCCTGCACACACAATCCCATCACTTCTGTGGCCACTCTCCTCTGTCTCTACCCCCTCAAATCACAAGCCAATGTCTGATCCCCCCAGAGCACCTCCTCCAAACCTCCCAACACCCATGCACCATTGAAATGATCACTTTGCAAGACCCATATAGTATCTTTTAACCCCTCAATTTCCACAACAGGGTAGCCTGCACCTCCACCCTTATAACAATCCCTTGGCTGTTCTTCAAGATACCCTTTAAGCCCATATGCCAGCTGATTTTCCTCCCACCCATGTCGAACATAGCAATTCCTGATGTGTGTCTTAGCCACTGTTTCCCACCAACTAACCAAATACCCCTCCTCAGGTGCCCCATTCCACAAACTCACCCACAATTTTATAAATGACTCCTGCCCATCATCCCCCCTTGTAGCAGCCAGATATTCAATTTTCAATAACTCCCATATCATCTAGGCAATCCCTCCCACCCTGAATCCACCAAGACTACCCGATGGTCAGAGAAAGCCACGTCCAACATGCTTACTCGCTGTACTTAGACTGTGTGAGGCACATACAGCCTGTCAAGCCTAGCCACATACCCACGACATACAAAAGTGTGCTCAAGCCCCCTCAGCATCCCCCACATCTATTAATCCTACCCCCACCCCAGTCAACAAATCCCCCATAACCACAGAACAAAACCTCATACCCCGTGGTTCCACATTCTTACCCCTGATGACAATTCCAATCACCACCTATGACTGTCACTGCAGTAAGTGACCTCAGATGATATACCAATACCTCCCTCATGAGCCAATTCTTCACACGACCATCCCCCTCTGCCAGTCCATACACACGCACAAAGGCAGCCCTATCCCTCCCCCATAACTCCTCAACCCTGATCACCCTCTTCACAATGCCACACAACAAACGGGCTAGTCTCCCTAATCATGATTACCACACCTCCTTTCAATCTTGTCATGTGCGCCACATTCACATGAAACCCCTCCATCGTTAACTCATATCCTGGCTTATAATTGTGTTTCTGCACAAACACATCTACCATGTAACATACTAAAAATTCATGGAACCATTTACACTTCCTTGTAGACCTCAATTATTACAATCAAGGGGGAAGCGCTAAACCCGTAGGATTATACAGCGCCTGTAAGGAGGGATGGAAGGTATTCAGGTTTAATTCAGGGAACTGTAGCACAGATCCAGTTCCCTAGATCAAGAGCCCCTCACCAGCATCAAGTAACCTTCCCTGAGGGGTTGCAGACCTTAAACCATTGATATTAAGTGTTAGGCACCTAAAACAGACAAAGGGGGTTTTCCATTTTGACACTGACACACCCTTCTTCCTTGTCCATTTGTTACTCCCCCTGTGTCCCCCCCACCCCTTAGAATTTCCTTTCACCAGGCCCAGCCCCTTAGGACCACCGGGACCTCTCAGTGTCACATCTACCCACATCATTTTACCCTTTTGCTGAGCAGGTGTCAGCATGTCCTCCATGTCAGAAGCAGCAGCTGCACATTTCCTTGACCTACTGTCCACCTGCTTCAAATCCTCTGGAGGGCAGGCCTGATGTACATCTGCCTCCACAGTGTGAATCTGCAAGTCTGCAGCAATACCAACCTCCGGTATACTGTCCTCCACTCTGCTTGCATCTACAGCAGACCCAAGATCTAGTGCAATATCCGGCACAGCACTCACGCCCTGGGTACCCAACAGATAATCCAAGACAGAGGCGATCAAGGCCTCCATGTCACTGACGTCCACTGCCGGTACATCCTTGCCATCCTCAGGGTTTGTGTCCTAAGGAGGTCCCCTGGAAAGTGTGTCACAAGCAGTTTCTGTCATCTCAGTCCTCTCCACCTCCACACACCACACCGCGCCCTGCCAAGGCACTGACGCACAAGGCGGAGCCGCTTCTTCACATTCCTCCTGGGCCTCCGTGCGTCGCCCATCATCCCTGGGGCCCTGTCGGCGATCACACTGTGCAGCGATATGATTGTACGCCCCACACAAGTGACAGGTAGGTTGTTGCCCCATGTAAGTCACCATCACATGGATGCAGAAGTCTTCCAAGATAACATAGGTTGGTATCGGATGTCGTAGCGTCATCTTCAATGTGAATGTTCCTTCGGGAAGCCCAGCTTACAGCCCGTCAGACCCCTCCTGACCATAGCCATACATATCTTGCCAAATTTGTCGAAAGCTGCACGTAGATCCGATTCTTCGGCCTCGAAAGGCACTTTACGGATTTTCACCCACGTGTAATAACGTGAAACATCATTGAGATTCACAGATACTGCGGGGTTGACAGAAAGACTAACTTCCTGATACCAGTCAACCATTGTCTCATAAAGACTGGCAGTTCAAAACTTCACAAAAATCCTGAAGCAACATTCAAGGCCAAACCATATAAGTCGTCATTGTACATGGAATACCTCTATAAGAAACTGGTAGGTCATGTACTGCTGACCGCGCAGCAGTGTCTGCCTGTTCATTGCCCTGTACGTCAACATGACCAGGGACCCAACAAAAAACAATATCTTTATGCTTAGTAAAGATGCGGCGTAGCCAAAGTTGGATACGGAGGACTAAGGGGTGAGGTGTATCAAATTTTTGTATAGCCTGTAAAGCACTAAGGGAGTCTGAGACAACCACAAATGATGACACAGGCATAGATGCAATACGGATAAGTGCTGTAAGGATGGCATATAATTCAGCAGTAAAAATACTAGCTGAAGATAGTAAATGCCCTTGTACGACGCTGTCCGGAAACACTGCTGCGGATCCTACGCCGTCAGAAGACTTAGAGCCATCTGTGTACACAGCAATGGCATGAGAATGAGAGTGAAAGTGGTCAAGAAAAAGAGAGCGGGAAGCGACCGTAGACAGTTGGGCTTTCGAGCAAGGGAGGGAGAAAGAACAGACTCGAACAGCTGGAACTTCCCAGGGGGGTAGGGAAAAGTGAGATGCTACATGTACATAGAAAGGTGGTAGTTGAAGAGAAGACAAGAGCGAATGAAGGCGAAGAGAGAAGGGACGGAGTAAGCAGGGGCGGCGAACAAATAAAGAATGTCTACTAATATCAGTGACCATTCTATAAATGGAAGGATTGCGGAGATCATGAGAGCGTACATAGTAGCGCAGGCAATGGGCATCACGGCGATCGGATAAGGATGGAACGTTCGCTTCTGCATAGAGGCTTTCGACAGGGGAAGAGCGAAAAGCACCAAGGCATAAACGTAATCCTTGGTGATGAATGGGGTTAAGGCTAGAGAGAGTAGCAGGAGATGCCGCTGAATAGATCTGGTCACCATAATCAAGTTTCGATAAAATAAGGGTGGAATGTAGGTGAAGGAGGGTTCGACGATCAGCTCCCCACGAAAGATGAGCAAGGGTTTTAAGAAGGTTCAGCCGGCTGTGACAAGTTGCCTTCAGAGAGGTAATGTGAGGTTTCCAGGATAACCTACGATCAAAGAGGAGGCCCAGAAACTTGACTGTATCACGTTCAGGGATACGTGAGCCATAGAGGTACAAAGGATGATCAGAGATGACAGAGCGTCTAGTGAAAGTGATTTGGTGGGTTTTAGTGCTGGAAAATTTAAACCCATGTGTGGTGGCCCAATTGGAAACACGGTCGACTGCATGCTGGAGAGAAACTGTAAGGAGGTGACAGTCAGCGCCTGCACAGGCAATAGCGAAGTCATCAACATAGAGTGATGACCAAATATTTGATGGAAGACTAGAGGCCAAATCATTAATAGCAAGGAGAAAAAGTGTTGTGCTCAGAACACATCCCTGGGGGACACCTTCAGCTTGGACAAAGTCCGGGGAGAGCACATTATTAACCCGAACACGGAAATGCCTGTCAGTTAAAAAGTTCTTAAGGAAGGATGGTAGATTGCCTCGAAGGCCTAAGGAGTGGACTTGGGCTAAAATATTATACCTCCAAGTTGTGTCATATGCCTTCTCAAGGTCAAAAAATATGGCAATAACTGAGTGGTTATTCGCAAAGGCATTACGAACATACGTATCCAAGCGCAGTAAGGGGTCTATGGTAGAACGTCCCTTACGAAAGCCATATTGACGAGTGGAGAGACTGTTGTGTGTCTCTAAATACCACACTAAACGTCTATTTACTAGACGTTCCATTACTTTGCAAACTGCACTGGTAAGAGCAATGGGACGATAGTGGGAGGTTTCATGTCCCGTAGTGCCTGGTTTGCGGAAAGGGAGAACAATGGCGGATTTCCACAGCTGTGGAAGAACTCCTTGTGACCAAATAAGATTGTAAAGGCGTAATAGGACTGCAAGGGCTGACTGATGTAAATGTTGTAGCATACGAATATGAATGTCGTCGGGCCCAGCTGCCGATGATCGACAAGCTGAGAGTGTTGCCTCCAGTTCTTGAAGTGTAAAAGGCACATTATACTGTTCTTCTCTGAGAGAAGAAAAGTCCAAGGGTGCTAACTCTCTGGCAGACTTTGAGGAAAGAAATGAGGGGCATAGATGGAGTCCCTGAGAAATACGGACCAGATGATTGCCAATTTCATTGGCAACATCTAGTGGGTTTGCTATATCAACACCGGCAACTCGCAGAACAGGAGCCGGGTCAGGAGAATATTTACCACTCAGTTTTCGTACTTTTTTCCAGACTGCACTCATAGAGGAAGCAGAGGTGATGGTGGAGACATAATCTCGCCAGCAAGTGCGTTTAGCGTCACGGATGACACGGCGAGCGATCGCACGCTTCTGTTTAAAGTCAAGGAGTCGCTCTGTGGTTCTATTGTACCGGTACCTGCCCCATGCAGCGCGTTTCAAACGTACTGCACGAGCACAAGCAGGAGACCACCAAGGCACGCATTTCTGAGAATGCCTGCCCGAAGTTTGGGGTATAGAATGAGAAGCTGCGGTGAAAACGGAGGACGAGAAGAGGTGTAAAAGCTCATCGATGGAGGACGAAGAAGGAACCTCTTTAAAAACAGTCAGGTGTGAGTAAAGGTTCCAATTTGCCCGATTAAATTGCCAGCGTGGGGTGCGAAGAGGTGGCGAATATGAAGGGGAAGAAAGAATGATTGGGAAATGATCACTGTCATGTAAGTCCGGGAGAACAGACCAAGTAAAGTCTAATGCGGCGGAGGAAGAGCAAACTGAGAGATCGATGCAAGAGAGAGTATGAGTCCGAGGATCAAAATGGGTGTGAGTACCTGTATTTAAAACATGGAGGGGGTGGGTGGCAAGAAAAGCCTCTAACTGAATTCCACGGGAATCACAGTGAGACCCTCCCCAGAGGAAATGGTGGGCATTAAAATCACCAAGTAACAGAATCGGTGGCGGTAATGACGAAACAAGGAAGGCAAAATCCGGAATAGATAATGCCCGAGAAGGAGAGAGATATAAAGAACAGAGCGTATACCACCTATGTAAGTGGATACGGGCTGCTGTGTAATGCAGCGAAGTATGAATAAATAGTTGATGGTACGGAATATCAGTGCGGAGAAGAAGGGCACTTTCATTAAAGGTCCCATCAGGAAAAGGATCTGAAGAATACAACAAATTATAGCCTGAGATGTGAGAAATAACAGCAGAGTGTAATTTTGGTTCCTGTAAGCAAACACCAACAGGGGCAAACTGGGAGAGTAACATCTGAAGCTCACCCCGATTACCCCTGAGGCCGCGTATATTCCACTGTAAAAAGGCCATGATTGGCAATGATAAAGATACTTGAAATCCGCAGGTAAGGGTTCCTACGGACTAGAAGGGTTAGAAAAGTCCACATGCGGAGGCAGTGGAAAATGTTCAAGCAGCGAAGGAACGGTGCGCTGTGAAGAAAGGAGTTGCGCAGATGGAGCAGAGGAGAGAGAAAGAGCGGAAGGTGGATCAGTGTCCATTGATGGTTTGGTCTCTGCAATATATTCAGAGATTGCTTCAAGTGTTTCGGAATTCAGAGATGTCGTATGGGAGACAATATTGGGAATGGTAGGGGGAGGATGAGTAAAGATTGGAACTGTATTGGACTGTACCAAGGTAGGGGGGGGCGAAAGGGTGGAGGGAACTGGAGAAGCGTGGCAGGGGACAGAAGAGACAGGAACCTGGGAGGTGGCAGAAGAGGAAGAAACTTGGGAGGGAACAGGGGAGGAAGGTACATTACGAGGAGGAGGGTGAACCTCTGCACTTGTAACCGAGCCAGTGAGAGGGGAAGAACTAGGGACAGAGACAGGGAGGGTAAAATGAGGAGGTGGAAGATGGGTAGGAGGTGTTACCGGACCTTTTTTTGACTTTTGAGAAGTAGAGGGACGATTGGGAAGAGGTGTCGTACGAGGTCTCGTCGATACTGAGGCTTGTAAGAGAGAACTCGAAGAAGCGAGATTAGACTGAGGCGTTGAAGTAGGGACGTCTGAGCCGAGGACAGCAAAAGGATTAGATACAGGAGTGATTATGGGAGAGGTAACCACAGAGGTGGGTGTAGAAGATGGGATACCAGAAGTGGGGGGACGTTTTGAAACACGGGAATAAGAAACACGTGGGAGTCTCCCTTGGAGGCGGAGATGAGAAACTGCCATGGCATAAGGGAGACCTTCTGTCTCTTTGAGGTAACGGATTTCCCGCTCGTTTAAATAGACCTGACAACGGCGAGAGTACGAAGGGTGAGCCTCATGACAGTTAAGGCAAGAGGGAGATCGATTGCAAGACGTATTAGAATGGTCATCGGCACCACAGACTGGGCATTCGGCGATAGATCTGCAATATTTCGCTGGATGGCCAAATCGCCAGCAATTTCTACACTGTTGTGGTGTAGGGATCACCTTTCGAACTTGTAACCGATGTCCTGCTATATAAACGGAGGATGGGAGTTCTCGGCTGTCAAAAGTTAAACGAGCCACATTGCTAGGGTATCGTCTCCGCCCACGGGCAGGAAGAACGTAAGTGTCTACCTTGAGGATTGGGAGATCTTGGAGTTCCAGCTGTTCGAGAATGTCGGTGCCACATGTCTGGAAATTTTGTTGAACTATGGTATGGGGCAGAATAACGGTACCACTACAAGAATTGAGGGAATGATGTTTTTCAAGGGTGACAGGAACAGTATCTATATGGGAAAGACGAGAGAGCTCACGAGCCTGGGTAGCATTCTGTACGGTAATGATGCGCGTACCGCTCTTAAGAGCATGAAAAGAAATATCTTTACCAACATGGCGTAGGAGTGCCTTGCCAATACTATGGTCAGAAAGATAGGCAGTAGAGGAAGTTGGTCGTAAAGTGAAGAATTTAGTCCACTGTTCAGTCTGAAACTGAGCGTGGAAAGGTAGTGAAGGACGTGTCAATCGTTTCTGAGAAGAACGAGAAGGTGAAGGTGGAGAAGTATCATCAGCAGGTAATTGTCGTTGACGTTTAGGCGTGGGACCAGAGTTGGTCCGACGTGGAACGGGTCGGCGATTTGAAAATTGCCGCACCGTAGAGGGAGAGGCCGGAAGCATAGTCAGAGGAGAGCGAAGGTCTGATAAATCGAAGGAGTCAGTCGAGGCCTCAGTACCTGAAGCGGGTGAGGAAACAGCACCGGCAATAGGTACAGAGGCATGAGGAATGTCTGAAGAGTGGTCCAAAGACGAGGCGGGGTCAGAACGGGGTGCGGTATCAAGAAGGGGCCCGGGGGTACTAGGTTCATGGTCTAGGGCTGCCATGGTTAGGTTACTTCTTTCTTTTTGTTTTTAAGAAAAAAAAAGAAAGAAGAAAAGAAAATAAAAACAAAAAAAAGAAAAAAAAAAAAGGGGGGACCGGGGAGGGATAGTTCCTAGGAGGAATGAAAGGGCCAGAAATCTCCCTCCGCGCCCAAGAGGACTCGACACCGCTAGTAGCGCAGATGCAGCATGGAACCCGTGCCATACCCTACCCTTCATGCCAGTAAACCAGCAATCTGGGATAGCAACCTCACATCTGCCGAGCTACCTCGGTGGACAAAAGAGAGGGCGGCCGGATATCCGCCACAAAGCATACCTCCTTCAGCCACCACCCCCGGAATCCGAAAGGTGGCTTCCAGAGATACACCCGTCGCCCAAAAGACACCCAAAGCTACTCCGGGATACCGGAGAGGGATCGGGACATCCCTAGGCAATCCAGATTCCACGGCAAACTACGCCACCGCCAAGAAACCTCAACGGAATGGGATGGACCCCGGTGTCCTTTCCCCTACCTAGGAACTAGCGCGCCTGTGGGAGAAATCACGAAGGCTAAAAAGAGGAAGGGCAAAAGGGAGGGGTGAGGAGGAGGAGGAGGAATGGAAAAAGGGGAGGATGGGGAGGATGGGATAGGGGAGGGGAGAATGGGGGGTAATTAGGTTCGGTCTGAGGAAGAAGACCGACAGGGCTAATTCCTCAGACCAAGAGCCTCTTCACCACGCCAAGGAGCCCCCCTTGAAGAGGCCTAGATGCACTAGAAGACAAAAAGAATGCAGATGTAATAAATACAGACTTTGCAAAAGCCTTCGACAAGTGTGACCATGGCGTACTAGCGCACAAAATGCGTGCTAAAGGAATAACAGGAAAAGTTGGTCGATGGATCTATAATTTCCTCACTAACAGAACACAGAGAGTAGTCGTCAACAGAGTAAAGCCCGAGGGAGCTACGGTGAAAAGCTCTGTTCTACAAGGCACAGTACTCGCTCCCATCATGTTCCTCATCCTCATATCTGACATAGACAAGGATGTCAGCCACAGCACCGTGTCTTCCTTTGCAGATGACACCCGAATCTGCATGACAGTGTCTTCCATTGCAGACACTGCAAGGCTCCAGGCGGACATCAACCAAATCTTTCAGTGGGCTGCAGAAAACAATATGAAGTTCAACGATGAGAAATTTCAATTACTCAGATATGGTAAGCACGAGGAAATTAAATCTTCATCAGAGTACAAAACAAATTCTGGCCACAAAATAGAGCGAAACACCAACGTCAAAGACCTGGGAGTGATCATGTCGGAGGATCTCACCTTCAAGGACCATAACACTGTATCAATCGCATCTACTAGAAAAATGACAGGATGGATAATGAGAACCTTCCAAACTAGGGATGCCAAGCCCATGATGACACTCTTCAGGTCATTTGTTTTATCTAGGCTGGAATATTGCTGCACACTAACAGCACCTTTCAAGGCAGGTGAAATTGCTGACCTAGAAAATGTACAGAGAACCTTCACGGCGCGCATAACGGAGATAAAACACCTAAATTACTGGGAGCGCTTGAGGTTAATGAACCTGAATTCCCTGGAACGCAGGCGGGAGAGATACATGATTATATACACCTGGAAAATCCTAGAGGGACTAGTACCGAACTTGCGCACGAAAATCACTCACTACGAAAGCAAAAGACTTGGCAGACGATGCAACATCCCCCCAATGAAAAGCAGGGGTGTCACTAGCACGTTAAGAGACCATACAATAAGTGTCAGGGGCCCGAGACTGTTCAACTGCCTCCCAGCATACATAAGGGGATTACCAACAGACCCCTGGCAGTCTTCAAGCTGGCACTGGACAAGCACCTAAAGTCGGTTCCTGACCAGCCGGGCTGTGGCTCGTACGTTGGTTTGCGTGCGGCCAGCAGTAACAGCCTGGTTGATCAGGCTCTGATCCACCAGGCGGCCTGGTCACAGACCGGGCCGCGGGGGTGTTGACCCCCGGAACTCTCTCCAGGTAAACTAGAGTAACTCAATACTAACGTAACACCTAGACTAACTCAACACTAGCGTAACACCTACTAGACTAACTCAGTACTAACGTAACATCTACAATAGTAACTCAGCACTAACGTAACACCTACTAGAGTAACTCAATACTAACGTAACACCTACTAGAGTAACTCAATACTAACGTAACACCTACTAGACTAACTCAGTACTAACGTAACATCTACAATAGTAGCCCAGCACTAACGTAACACCTACTAGAGTAACTCAATACTAACGTAACACCTACTAGACTCAGTACCAACGTAACATCTACAGTAGTAACTCAGCACTAACCTAACACCTACCAGAGTAACTTAACACCACAATAAGACTATAACAACACAAAGGTCTGTTAAATATGAACAAGAGAGAGTTCAGTAATTATGCAACATATCACAATCAGTATTTATAATACTGTCACCTACCTTTGACACACCCGTGACCTGTTTCGAGGGTTTTATCAAGACACAAAGGCCTAGCTTAAAAAGTTCACGCATCATCAATGAGTGCCCTGATCAACTAGGCTCTTGTTGTTAGTGTCCCGCAGTGGCTTGGTTATTAACAACGGACTTTCTTGGAACCTTCCTTTTTATTACGGCAATATTTATATCTCCAGAAATTTTTTTTTCATAGATATGAATGTAAATGTATGGTAGTGCATAAGTGTTTTATTTTTGTTACTGCTTAAATTTTCGAAATTTGTGGACATGGTTATTGAGACAACTACGATCCAGCTGCAAGTTTTTTTTCCATAGGACTCTGATCTTTTGTTGAAAAAAATAAAAGTTCTTAATACCATTTTCTGACTCGGTGATTGTCCTGGAAAATCACAACTTTGGGAGCCCAGTCCCTGGACCCATTGTGTACCTCTGTAATCTGTAAATACCTTTGTAACTTGTCATGATTGTGACTAGACCTACCTGGAGTTCATTACCTTTGTAAATTGTGAGTTCATTACCTTTGTAAATTGTGAATTCATTACCTCTGTAACTTGCTCAGCTATCAAAACTTTGAGGCCCAGTCTCTGGACCCATTATGTACCTCTGTAATCTTTTGACTACCGCCCACAGGATGGGTATGGGGTGACTACCGCCCACAGGATGGGTATGGGGTGACTACCGCCCACAGGATGGGTATGGGGTGACTACCGCCCACAGGATGGGTATGGGGTGACTACCGCCCACAGGATGGGTATGGGGTGCATAATAAACATATTAAACTTAATTAAACCTGGAAAAGCGAGAGACTATCACTGTTTGTATTGGTAGAAAGCTTAGCTGGCAACGCACTCAGCTCACATTCTGAGGGTTCGTGGTTCGATCTCCAGCATGGGTAGAAATGATCCGCATGTTTCCTTATACCTGCTGCCCATGTTCTCCTAACAGTAAATAGGTACCTGGGTGTTAGGAAACTGTTGTGGGTGGCATCCTGGGAGTGGTAGTATACCTTAGATAAAGCTGGGTTTGAAATGAGCCGAAGTAGGATGGCAGTTCTTACCTGGTGAAACTGATGAGCAAGTAGGATGGCAGTTCTTACCTGGTGAAACTGATGAGCAAGTAGGATGGCAGTTCTTACCTGGTGAAACTGATGAGCAAGTAGGATGGCAGTTCTTACCTGGTGAAACTGATGAATGGCACCTGGTGAACTTTTGTAATTATTATATTCATGGGGGAGCGCTAAACCCGTAGGATTATACCGCCCCTGTGGGGAAGGGGAGATGGAAGGTATTCAGGCTTAGTTCAGGGAACTGGAGCACAGATCCAATTCCCTAGATCAAGAGCCCCTCACCAGCGTCAAGGAATCTCCCTTGAGGGGTAAACTCTTCTGCGCTCACCAGTGTATACAGTATACGGTATACCAGTGTATACAGTATACGGTATACCAGTGTATACAGTATACGGTATACCAGTATATACAGTATACGGTATACCAGTGTATACAGTATACGGTATACCAGTATATACAGTATACGGTATACCAGTATATACAGTATACGGTATACCAGTGTATACAGTATACGGTATACCAGTATATACAGTATACGGTATACCAGTATATACAGTATACGGTATACCAGTGTATACAGTATACGGTATACCAGTATATACAGTATACGGTATACCAGTGTATACAGTATACGGTATACCAGTGTATACAGTATACGGTATACCAGTATATACAGTATACGGTATACCAGTGTATACAGTATACGGTATACCAGTGTATACAGTATACGGTATACCAGTATATACAGTATACGGTATACCAGTATATACAGTATACGGTATACCAGTATATACAGTATACGGTATACCAGTGTATACAGTATACGGTATACCAGTATATACAGTATACGGTATACCAGTGTATACAGTATACGGTATACCAGTATATACAGTATACGGTATACCAGTATATACAGTATACGGTATACCAGTGTATACAGTATACGGTATACCAGTATATACAGTATACGGTATACCAGTATATACAGTATACAGTATACCAGTGTATACAGTATACCAGTATATACAGTATACGGTATACCAGTATATACAATATACGGTATACCAGTGTATACAGTATACCAGTATATACAGTATACGGTATACCAGTGTATACAGTATACGGTATACCAGTATATACAGTATACGGTATACCAGTATATACAATATACGGTATACCAGTGTATACAGTATACGGTATACCAGTGTATACAGTATACGGTATACCAGTATATACAGTATACGGTATACCAGTATATACAGTATACAGTATACCAGTGTATACAGTATACCAGTATATACAGTATACGGTATACCAGTATATACAATATACGGTATACCAGTGTATACAGTATACCAGTATATACAGTATACGGTATACCAGTGTATACAGTATACGGTATACCAGTATATACAGTATACGGTATACCAGTATATACAGTATACGGTATACCAGTATATACAATATACGGTATACCAGTGTATACAGTATACGGTATACCAGTATATACAGTATACAGTATACCAGTATATACAGTATACAGTATACCAGTATATACAGTATACAGTATACCAGTATATACAGTATACCAGTATATACAGTATACGGTATACCAGTATATACAGTATACAGTATACCAGTATATACAGTATACGGTATACCAGTATATACAGTATACGGTATACCAGTATATACAGTATACAGTATACCAGTGTATACAATATACGGTATACCAGTGTATACAGTATACGGTATACCAGTATATACAGTATACGGTATACCAGTATATACAGTACAGTGGATACTTTGAGAATTACACATTGTAGCAATCATATCCAGGTTGTAAGTGGGTGAGTTCGTATTATCCAGGTTGTAAGTGGGTGAGTTCGTATTATCCAGGTTGTAAGTGGGTGAGTTCGTATTATCCAGGTTGTAAGTGGGTGAGTTCGTATTATAAGATAAGATAAGATAAGATTTCGTTCGGATTTTTAACCCCGGAGGGTTAGCCACCCAGGATAACCCAAGAAAGTCAGTGCGTCATCGAGGACTGTCTAACTTATTTCCATTGGGGTCCTTAATCTTGTCCCCCAGGATGCGACCCACACCAGTCGACTAACACCCAAGTACCTATTTGCTGCTAGGTGAACAGGACAACAGGTGTAAGGAAACGTGTCGGAATGTTTCCACCCGCCGGGAATCGAACCCGGGCCCACCGTGTGTGAAGCGGGAGCTTTAGCCACCAGGCCACCGGGTTGTAAGTGGGTGAGTTCGTATTATCCAGGTTGTAAGTGGGTGAGTTCGTATTATCCAGGTTGTAAGTGGGTGAGTTCGTATTATCCAGGTTGTATGTGGGTGAGTTCGTATTATCCAGGTTGTAAGTGGGTGAGTTCGTATTATCCAGGTTGTAAGTGGGTGAGTTCGTATTATCCAGGTTGTAAGTGGGTGAGTTCGTATTATCCAGGTTGTAAGTGGGTGAGTTCGTATTATCCAGGTTGTAAGTGGGTGAGTTCGTATTATCCAGGTTGTAAGTGGGTGAGTTCGTATTATCCAGGTTGTAAGTGGGTGAGTTCGTATTATCCAGGTTGTAAGTGGGTGAGTTCGTATTATCCAGGTTGTAAGTGGGTGAGTTCGTATTATCCAGGTTGTAAGTGGGCGAGTTCGTATTATCCAGGTTGTAAGTGGGTGAGTTCGTATTATCCAGGTTGTAAGTGGGTGAGTTCGTATTATCCAGGTTGTAAGTGGGTGAGTTCGTATTATCCAGGTTGTAAGTGGGTGAGTTCCTAGTATCCAGGTTGTAAGTGGGTGAGTTCGTATTATCCAGGTTGTAAGTGGGTGAGTTCGTATTATCCAGGTTGTAAGTGGGTGAGTTCGTATTATCCAGGTTGTAAGTGGGTGAGTTCCTAGTATCCAGGTTGTAAGTGGGTAAGTTCGTATTATCCAGGTTTTAAGTAGGTTAGTTTGTATTATCCAGGTTGTAAGTAGGTTAGTTCGAATTATCCAGGTTGTAAGTAGGTTAGTTCGTATTATCCAGGTTGTAAGTAGGTTAGTTCGTATTATCCAGGTTGTAAGTAGGTTATTTCGTATTATCCAGGTTGTAAGTAGGTTATTTCGTATTATCCAGGTTGTAAGTAGGTTAGTTCGTATTATCCATGATCTTCATTTAGAGTTCCAACAAACTGGTGATATTTATGGAGAATATAACGAAGGAAAAAGAAACTACCAAATATAAAAGTTTGCCTGGTTATATATCAAAGAAAACGTAGCAAATGATACATATAACATAGTAAAGAAAACACAAGACAATGTAATGTGTGAGTCGAGGAAACTAATATAAACTGAGCTCCGGTAATAAGATAAGATTTCGTTCGGATTTTTAACCCCGGAGGGTTAGCCACCCAGGATAACCCAAGAAAGTCAGTGCGTCATCGAGGACTGTCTAACTTATTTACATTATGGTCCTTAATCTTGTCCCCCAGGATGCGACCCACACCAGTCGACTAACACCCAGGTACCTATTTGCTGCTAGGTGAACAGGACAACAGGTGTAAGGAAACGTGTCGAATGTTTCCACCCGCCGGGAATCGAACCCGGGCCCTCCGTGTGTGAAGCGGGAGCTTTAGCCACCAGGCCACCGGGCCCACCATATATATATCTCAACAATGAGATTCTGTCAGTTTTGGAATCCATGACAAAAGTTATTCCATAATATTTTTAAGTATAAACAAACATCTCTACGACATTCCCCGTGTCCGATTAAACCTTTACAAAAATTCAATGTATGTCAAAGGCTCTAAAATCTGGAACACCCTACCTGAGAACTCTAGAACTGCAGACACATTCATCACCTTCAAAACTACCATCAGAAAACATCTCCCTGATACACCCTGTCAACTAACTACACGAATACCACCTGGTGGTTCACACTTACACTCACTCACCCATTTGACCATAAACAGAAATATCAATCTCAATCTCAAAATAATGAATCTTAACTAGTCATAAGTTGGCCTGTGATACTCCAATACTGAAACTATGTATAGTGCCAAAACAAAAGCATTCACATTGCTAAACTCACAAACTAGTATTTAGTCACTTAGCCATAATACCAACTTACCTCATAATTTTGCATCGACACCATGCCTAACCCTTCTGGGGTAGGGTAGGTGCCTGAGCCCGAGCTTACAGCTCAAAACATTGTCATTCCCATTAGCTCCCCTGGGGCGGGGATGGCAGACCAGAGGGGACAGTTGGTCCCAAAGATGAGGAGGTACTTGTGCCTCCTCCCATGGGAGACTTAGGTCTCAGACACTCCCTAAAGAGGGAGCCAAGGCCGGGCCACCACTTGGAAAAGGCCCGGGCCGGGAGAATACCGGTTAATCTTTAATAATAAACATAATTTTGTAATATTTTAAATTTAAGAATTAATCTAAGTCTGCCCGAAATGCCTAGCCATGCTAGGTGTTCTAGTGGTACACTTTGTAATTATTTTACTACATGTAAACCACACAATAACCAAATTCTGTAAACTTAGCATTGTAATCCTTATAAGATAAGGTAAGATTTCATTCGGATTTTTAACCCCGGAGGATTAGCCACCCAGGATAACCCAAGAAAGTCAGTGCGTCATCGAGGACTGTCTAACTTATTTACATTGGGGTCCTTAATCTTGTCCCCCAGGATGCGACCCACACCAGTCGACTTACAAGATGGTTTATCCTAGTATATCCCATGATACATCCTAGTATATCCCATGATACAAGATGGTTTACTCTAGTATATCCCATGATACAAGATGGTTTATCCTAGTATATCCCATGATACAAGATGGTTTATCCTAGTATATCCCATGATACAAGATGGTTTACTCTAGTATATCCCATGATACAAGATGGTTTATCCTAGTATATCCCATGATACAAGATGGTTTATCCTAGTATATCCCATGATACAAGATGGTTTATCCTAGTATATCCCATGATACAAGATGGTTTATCCTAGTATATCCCATGATACAAGATGGTTTATCCTAGTATATCCCATGATACAAGATGGTTTATCCTAGTATATCCCATGATACAAGATGGTTTATCCTAGTATATCCCATGATACAAGATGGTTTATCCTAGTATATCCCATGATACAAGATGGTTTATCCTAGTATATCCCATGATACAAGATGGTTTATCCTAGTATATCCCATGATACAAGATGGTTTATCCTAGTATATCCCATAATACAAGATATCCTAGTATATCCCATGATACAAGATGGTTTATCCTAGTATATCCCATGATACAAGATGGTTTATCCTAGTATATCCCATGATACAAGATGGTTTATCCTAGTATATCCCATGATACAAGATGGTTTATCCTAGTATATCCCATGATACAAGATGGTTTATCCTAGTATATCCCATGATACAAGATGGTTTATCCTAGTATATCCCATGATACAAGATGGTTTATCCTAGTATATCCCATGATACAAGATGGTTTATCCTAGTATATCCCATGATACAAGATGGTTTATCCTAGTATATCCCATGATACAAGATGGTTTATCCTAGTATATCCCATGATACAAGATGGTTTATCCTAGTATATCCCATGATACAAGATGGTTTATCCTAGTATATCCCATGATACAAGATGGTTTACTCTAGTATATCCCATGATACAAGATGGTTTATCCTAGTATATCCCATGATACAAGATGGTTTATCCTAGTATATCCCATGATACAAGATGGTTTATCCTAGTATATCCCATGATACAAGATGGTTTATCCTAGTATATCCCATGATACAAGATGGTTTATCCTAGTATATCCCATGATACAAGATGGTTTATCCTAGTATATCCCATGATACAAGATGGTTTATCCTAGTATATCCCATGATACAAGATGGTTTATCCTAGTATATCCCATGATACAAGATGGTTTATCCTAGTATATCCCATGATACAAGATGGTTTATCCTAGTATATCCCATGATACAAGATGGTTTATCCTAGTATATCCCATGATACAAGATGGTTTATCCTAGTATATCCCATGATACAAGATGGTTTATCCTAGTATATCCCATGATACAAGATGGTTTATCCTAGTATATCCCATGATACAAGATGGTTTATCCTAGTATATCCCATGATACAAGATGGTTTATCCTAGTATATCCCATGATACAAGATGGTTTATCCTAGTATATCCCATGATACAAGATGGTTTATCCTAGTATATCCCATGATACAAGATGGTTTACACTAGTATATCCCATGATACAAGGTGGTTTATCCTAGTATATCCCATGATACAAGATGGTTTATCCTAGTATATCCCATGATACAAGATGGTTTATCCTAGTATATCCCATGATACAAGATGGTTTATCCTAGTATATCCCATGATACAAGATGGTTTATCCTAGTATATCCCATGATACAAGATGGTTTATCCTAGTATATCCCATGATACAAGATGGTTTATCCTAGTATATCCCATGATACAAGATGGTTTATCCTAGTATATCCCATGATACAAGGTGGTCCCATGATATCCTAGTATATCCCATGATACAAGATGGTTTATCCTAGTATATCCCATGATACAAGGTGGTTTATCCTAGTATATCCCATGATACAAGATGGTTTATCCTAGTATATCCCATGATACAAGATGGTTTATCCTAGTATATCCCATGATACAAGATGGTTTATCCTAGTATATCCCATGATACAAGATGGTTTATCCTAGTATATCCCATGATACAAGATGGTTTATCCTAGTATATCCCATGATACAAGATGGTTTATCCTAGTATATCCCATGATACAAGATGGTTTATCCTAGTATATCCCATGATACAAGATGGTTTATCCTAGTATATCCCATGATACAAGATGGTTTATCCTAGTATATCCCATGATACAAGATGGTTTATCCTAGTATATCCCATGATACAATGATACAATGGTTTATCCTAGTATATCCCATGATACAAGATGGTTTATCCTAGTATATCCCATGATACAAGATGGTTTATCCTAGTATATCCCATGATACAAGATGGTCCATGATATCTCTAGTATATCCCATGATACAAGATGGTTTATCCTAGTATATCCCATGATACAAGATGGTATATCCTAGTATATCCCATGATACAAGATGGTTTATCCTAGTATATCCCCATGATACAAGATGGTTTACTCTAGTATATCCCATGATACAAGATGGTTTATCCTAGTATATCCCATGATACAAGATGGTTTATCCTAGTATATCCCATGATACAAGATGGTTTATCCTAGTATATCCCATGATACAAGATGGTTTATCCTAGTATATCCCATGATACAAGATGGTTTATCCTAGTATATCCCATGATACAAGATGGTTTATCCTAGTATATCCCATGATACAAGATGGTTTATCCTAGTATATCCCATGATACAAGATGGTTTATCCTAGTATATCCCATGATACAAGATGGTTTATCCTAGTATATCCCATGATACAAGATGGTATATCCTAGTATATCCCATGATACAAGATGGTTTACCTAGTATATCCCATGATCCATGATGGTTTATCCTAGTATATCCCATGATACAAGATGGTTTATCCTAGTATATCCCATGATACAAGATGGTTTATCCTAGTATATCCCATGATACAAGATGGTTTATCCTAGTATATCCCATGATACAAGATGGTTTATCCTAGTATATCCCATGATACAAGATGGTTTATCCTAGTATATCCCATGATACAAGATGGTTTATCCTAGTATATCCCATGATACAAGATGGTTTATCCTAGTATATCCCATGATACAAGATGGTTTATCCTAGTATATCCCATGATACAAGATGGTTTATCCTAGTATATCCCATGATACAAGATGGTTTATCCTAGTATATCCCATGATACAAGATGGTTTATCCTAGTATATCCCATGATACAAGATGGTTTATCCTAGTATATCCCATGATACAAGATGGTTTATCCTAGTATATCCCATGATACAAGATGGTTTATCCTAGTATATCCCATGATACAAGATGGTTTATCCTAGTATATCCCATGATACAAGATGGTTTATCCTAGTATATCCCATGATACAAGGTGGTTTACACTTAAGGTAATAAAATTTATGATCCTGAACCTGTAACCTTCAGTAGTACAAATTTATGATCCTGAACCTGTAACCTTCAGTAGTACAAATTTATGATCCTGAACCTGTAACCTTCAGTAGTACAAATTTATGATCCTGAACCTGTAACCTTCAGTAGTACAAATTTATGATCCTGAACCTGTAACCTTCAGTAGTACAAATTTATGATCCTGAACCTGTAACCTTCAGTAGTACAAATTTATGATCCTGAACCTGTAACCTTCAGTAGTACAAATTTATGATCCTGAACCTGTAACCTTCAGTAGTACAAATTTATGATCCTGAACCTGTAACCTTCAGTAGTACAAATTTATGATCCTGAACCTGTAACCTTCAGTAGTACAAATTTATGATCCTGAACCTGTAACCTTCAGTAGTACAAATTTATGATCCTGAACCTGTAACCTTCAGTAGTACAAATTTATGATCCTGAACCTGTAACCTTCAGTAGTACAAATTTATGATCCTGAACCTGTAACCTTCAGTAGTACAAATTTATGATCCTGAACCTGTAACCTTCAGTAGTACAAATTTATGATCCTGAACCTGTAACCTTCAGTAGTACAAATTTATGATCCTGAACCTGTAACATTCTTCAGTAGTACAGTAGTAAATTTATGATCCTGAACCTGTAACCTTCAGTAGTACAAATTTATGATCCTGAACCTGTAACCTTCAGTAGTACAAATTTATGATCCTGAACCTGTAACCTTCAGTAGTACAAATTTATGATCCTGAACCTGTAACCTTCAGTAGTACAAATTTATGATCCTGAACCTGTAACCTTCAGTAGTACAAATTTATGATCCTGAACCTGTAACCTTCAGTAGTACAAATTTATGATCCTGAACCTGTAACCTTCAGTAGTACAGTAGTACAAATTTATGATCCTGAACCTGTAACCTTCAGTAGTACAAATTTATGATCCTGAACCTGTAACCTTCAGTAGTACAAATTTATGATCCTGAACCTGTAACCTTCAGTAGTACAAATTTATGATCCTGAACCTGTAACCTTCAGTAGTACAAATTTATGATCCTGAACCTGTAACCTTCAGTAGTACAAATTTATGATCCTGAACCTGTAACCTTCAGTAGTACAAATTTATGATCCTGAACCTGTAACCTTCAGTAGTACAAATTTATGATCCTGAACCTGTAACCTTCAGTAGTACAAATTTATGATCCTGAACCTGTAACCTTCAGTAGTACAAATTTATGATCCTGAACCTGTAACCTTCAGTAGTACAAATTTATGATCCTGAACCTGTAACCTTCAGTAGTACAAATTTATGATCCTGAACCTGTAACCTTCAGTAGTACAACTTCAGTAGTACAAATTTATGATCCTGAACCTGTAACCTTCAGTAGTACAAATTTATGATCCTGAACCTGTAACCTTCAGTAGTACAAATTTATGATCCTGTACCTGTAACCTTCAGTAGTACAAATTTATGATCCTGAACCTGTAACCTTCAGTAGTACAAATTTATGATCCTGAACCTGTAACCTTCAGTAGTACAAATTTATGATCCTGAACCTGTAACCTTCAGTAGTACAAATTTATGATCCTGTACCTGTAACCTTCAGTAGTACAAATTTATGATCCTGAACCTGTAACCTTCAGTAGTACAAATTTATGATCCTGAACCTGTAACCTTCAGTAGTACAAATTTATGATCCTGAACCTGTAACCTTCAGTAGTACAAATTTATGATCCTGAACCTGTAACCTTCAGTAGTACAAATTTATGATCCTGAACCTGTAACCTTCAGTAGTACAAATTTATGATCCTGAACCTGTAACCTTCAGTAGTACAAATTTATGATCCTGAACCTGTAACCTTCAGTAGTACAAATTTATGATCCTGAACCTGTAACCTTCAGTAGTACAAATTTATGATCCTGAACCTGTAACCTTCAGTAGTACAAATTTATGATCCTGAACCTGTAACCTTCAGTAGAACAAATTTATGATCCTGAACCTGTAACCTTCAGTAGTACAATGATAATAT
>NW_027196217.1:2500-102040 GCF_038502225.1 Cherax quadricarinatus
AAAGTGCAAAGGTTTGCAATAAGACTAGTCCCAGAGCTAAGGAGTATGTCCTACAAGGAGAGGTTAAGGGAAATCGAGCTGATGGCGCTGGAGGACAGGAGAGATAGGGGGGACATGATAACGCCATATAAAATACTGAGAGGAATTGACAAGGTGGACAGAGACAGAATGTTCCAGAGATGAAGACTCTGATGAATCACAGGGATGTTGGGAAGCATTTTTTCAGTCACAGAGTAGTCAGGAAATGGAATAGTTTGGGAAGCGATATAGTGGAGGCAGGATCTATTCATAGCTTTAAGAAGAGATATGATAAAGCTCATGGTGCAGGGAGTGACCCAGTAGCAGCCAGTGAAGAGGCGAGGCCAGGAGCTATGACTCGACCCCTGCAACCACAACTAGGTGAGAACTAGGTGAGTACACGAATACAATCACCTAGGCACACCCAAACACACAGCCACACCAACACCCAACACACACACACACACACACACACACACACACACACACATACATAACATACACACATACACACACACAATTACAACACCAACCCTCCCCCCAAAAAATGGTGGCTCAGAAAGGAAGTCGAAGGCTCAGAGGATCAGAAGAAAATAGCTCTGGTAAGGAAGAATGGACAAAACAGCAATGTAAAAAGATGGAACAAGAGTGGGAAAGCAAATTAGGCGAGTTTTCTGCAAAAATGGAGAAGAGGATGGGGGCAGAAATGAAGAAATGTGAGTCACAAGCCGGAGCCACAGAAGCCAGGATACGGGCCGTAGAATATGAGATAAATAGGCTGAAACAAGTGACAAGACTATTGCCCAGAGGAGACATAACATCTGAAGCAGGTACACCCCTACTGAATGAGGAGCCCAATGGAAAGGAAGAAGACATGATTTATGCTAATGCCCTATCAGTTCTCCAAGCAGGGCCGAGGAAGGAAGTGGGAGAGCTGTTGTGAGCAGGGATAGCAGGAAAGGAGGGTGGAGAGGGAGATACGTCCCATGTAGAGGCACGACCATGCCACCAAGAGTTACAGGAAAATACAAGAGATAATGGCCATGTACAAATGTAACCCAGTGACACAGAGGAAAAGGCAATGGGAGGAGGAGAGGGAAAAGTAAGTGTTTATTTATGGGCTTCAGGAGAGCGAGGGGAGAACACACAATGAAAGATGGCAGGAAGAAAAGCAGGAGGTTGAAAACATCATCAAAGTAATTGGTGAGGAAGACATAACTGAGATAGTAAATTTTCAGATAATAGGGGGGTACATGAAGGGGAGAACTCGGCTGGTCAAACTGATTTTCAAGACAAACGGTGTGAAACAGGATTCTGTAAGAGAAACCAAGACTGAAGGACTCGTCAATATACAAGAGGGTGTTCCTAGACTGCGACAGAACAAGAATAGAATGGCAGCAGCCGAGGATGAGGACAGAGAAGCAAAAGGGGCTAGGGAGAGAGACAAGGGCAACCAGTGCAGGGCAGAGCAACAAGCACAAGCACACACAGAACCACCCCCAGAACTCCACAACCAAACACTATCCCAACAAAAAACACACACCACACCTACAGCCCCCACCTCACACTATGCTGTAGAATACCACAGCACACTGACAGATCCCCCACCCTCACAGAACCCCCCAGAACACAGTGCTGGAAAGGAAACTGAAGGTATGGTACACCAACACTGATGGAATAACGAATAAGTGGAAGTAGTGGCACGAAAGAATCAAAGACATCACCGGACATCATAGCTCTCACAGAAACCAAGGTCACAGGAATGACGGCAGATGTCATCTTTCCATCGGGGTATCAGATCCTGAGGAAGATGGAGGGAACAGAGGGGGTGGAGGAGTGACACTGCTCATCAAAAACCGATGGGTTCAGCAACTGGCTCCCGGAGTTCAATTCCAACAAGTGCAAAGCCAAGAACAAACCTAACAACAGCATTCAGTTATCTTAATAAGGAATCATCCAGGACACTGTACACCGTGTACGTTAGGTCTATATTGGAGTATGCAGCACTAGTTTTGAAACTCACACCTAGGCAAGCACGTAAGGAAACTAGAGAAAGTGTGAAAGTTTGCAACAAGACTAGTCCCGGAGCTAAGGGGCATGTTCTACGAATAGAGGTTAAAGGAAATCGACCTGACGACACTGGAGGACAGGAGAGAGAGGGGGGATATAATAACGACATATAAAATACTGAGAGGAATCGACAAGGTGGACAGAGACAATGTTCCACAGATGAGACACAGCAACAAAGGGTCACAGTTGGAATTGAAGACTTAGATGAATCACAGGGATGTTAGGAAGTATTTCTTCAGTCACAGAGTTGTCAGGAAGTGGAATATTCTGGGAAATGATGCAGTGGAGGCAGGATCCATACGTAGCTTTAAGAGGTATGATTAAGCTCATAGAGCAAGGAAGAGTGACCTAGTAGCGACGAGTAAAGAAGCGGGGTCAGGAGCTGTGCCTCGACCCCTGCAACCATAATTTGGCGAGTACAATTAGGCGAGTGAATACATACACATTGTTTATCCACAGGTACCTTTGACATCTAGTAAATACTTCTAGTACTACTACACACAAATAAAGCATGTGATACACAGGTACACGTTGTATAGTTACCAGGTAGAAGACACAGACACAGACACACACAGACACACACACACACACACAGACACACACAGACACACACACACAGACACACAGACACACACACACAGACACACACAGACACACACACACACAGACACACACACACACACACACACACACACACACACACACACACACACACAAACCCAAGTGTATGGAAGGTAGCAGAACAGGAGCAGGTCGCCGATTATTATTATATAATTAACTAATTAAACTCATCAAAAACTCATCGACGTATGCAATGAGAAATGAAAAGACAATTTTATTCAAATAATAACTGGTATAATAATTGTTGATACTTTTAATTTGCACTTGCCCATGTATACACACATTGTTACATATTAATTTTGCACTTATTTGAAAAAAAAAAAAAGTTTTACAGGCACTTGCACTGACAGTCTTTTTCAGTCAGCACTTTAAAGCTGATTCTTTTAATTTTGAAAATGCACCAAAGAATTCTGAATTTCCTACTGTTATTTCTGGTCGAGTATTTTTGTACTCATCAGTTAATAGACGGTACATACGTAGTGCACTGTTCCTCTATTGTTTCCATGACATTTCATCTCTCAGTTTCTAGACATGAATATCCGCTGTCTTGCCACACGTGTCCTGGCATCACACTTCAGATAGCTCTCCGAACTGTAGCATCCCCACCTCTCTAAGAGTGCAGGGATCAGTTTATGTATGTTACCATACTCCTGTCTAACACGTTAATATAAGCGAGGTGAATGTTGTAATCTTAATTCAAAGCTTCTCTCAGTTTGACAACAATAAACTTTTACAGGAATCTTGTTAAACTGGGAAAAGCCTTGACCTGAGATTACAACATAAAAATAATACTTTTTATTCATGCGAGAGATTTTAAACACCCAAATGATATTTAAAAGGCTAAGAAAGTTGCGTCAAGCAGGTCCTTGGATGAGAAATATATTTGAATCGAGCTTCATAGTTTTAAATTTATTGTGAAATTATATATATTTAGTGCCGAACAGATAAAATTGGTCAGTTAGCAAGAACTCATTTCAGATTAAGTCCTTTCTAAAATTTTCTCTTAAACGTTTTAAGATATATTCTTTTCATTTATGTTAATGTAAAAATTAATAATTTTGTACCAAAAGAACCTTAGAAAACTTACCTAATCTTATTATAATAAGTGCAATTTAATTTAGCCTAATCCAACTAAATATATTTTATAATAAGTTTACAATAATTTAATAATAAATACAATGAAATTTTTTTTCGTTAGGTTCAAAATGATTTTTGCTTAAGTACTATATACACTAATTTTCACTTGCCTTATTCGGCAAGAAGAGTGTTGCTATTTAAGGCCACACACACACACACACACACACACACACACACACACACACACACACACACACACACACACACACACACACACACACCATTTACAAAACTGCGGCTGGCGGGGATATTGTCCGGCCCCATGAGACAAGACAATGTATGCATTGCCCTAACCACTCAACCGTCGATCTTGCAAATACCATGCATATATCATAGCTAGGTGTTGTTCATGGTACGAGGATACTCGTGGCAATGGTAAGCTCAGGGCTAATTTCAACCTCCTCCCGTATGAATACCAAACTCCACAAGCAGTCTATAATCATGAAACCACGAAATAAGTGGCACTGAAACATTTACCAAATTGCGGCTATCCGAGATTCGATCCAACGTCACACTGTCCCCTCCCCCCCATGAGACAAGACAATGTATGTGGTGCCCTAACCACTCAACCATTGATCCAATAAATACCATGTACCCAGCAGAGCTAATTCTGGTGATGAGGATAAAAAATTTAGGTAATGAAAGATTGGATGTAAGATTGGTGGGAGGAAGTATGGAGGAAGTGAATGTATTTAGATATTTGGAAGTGGACTTGTCAGCAGATGGGTCAATGAAAGACGAGGTGAATCATAGAATTGATGAGATGAAAAAAGGTGAGTGGTGCACTGAGGTGTCTGTGGAGACGAAGAACTTCATTCGTGGAAGCAAAAGGGATATGTATGAGAGTATGGTTATACAAATGCTCTTATATGGGTGTGAAGCATGAGTGGTGAATGTTGTAACAAAGTGAAGGCTGGAGGCAATGGAGATGTCTTGTCTGAGGGCAATATGTGGTGTGAATATAATGAAGAGAATCCATAGTTTAGAAATTAGGAGGTGCAGCACTACTAAAAGTATTAGCCAGAGAGTTGAGGAGAGGTTGTTGAGGTGCTTCGAACATTTAGAGTAAATGGAATGAAGTAGAATGATTTGGAGAGCATACAAATCTGTAGTTGAAGGAAGACGGGGTAGGGGTCGACCTAGGCAAGGTTGGAGGGCGAGGGTAAAGGAGGTTCTGGTTGTGAGGGGATTGGACTTCCAGCAAGCATGCGTGAGCGTGTTATATAGGAGTGGAGACAAATGGTTTTTAGGACTTGACTTGTTGGAGTGTGAGCAAGGTAACATTTATGAAAGGATTCATGGAAACCGGCAGGCCGGACTTGAGTACTGGAGGTGGGAGGTACAGTGCCTGCACTCTGAAGGAGGGGTGTTGTTAAATTGCAGTTTTTAGGTGTAGTGTAGGCACGTCTCTGGTAGGACAGTGATGGAGTGAATGATGATAAAAGTGTTTCTTCTTTTCCGAGTCACCCTCCCTTGGTGGAAAACGGCCGATGCATTAAAAATAATACAGTGAATAGACATGAGCGAATTTTAATACGTAGGAGAGCATCTGTTGGGCCGTTAGAAAGAGTGTGTGTGTGTGTGTGTGTGTGTGTGTGTGTGTGTGTGTGTGTGTGTGTGTTCATGTGAATATTATTACTCAATGAATACTGGACTTATATACCATCATCAGAGGTGCATCATCGGAGGTAGTTGCACTGCATGTTGCTTTATTAGCCAGGAATTATTTATTACTTCTCAATGTGATAAATTAGGCTCATGTGGAACATTTAGGTATCGTTACTGTGAAAACATTTCACCACACTGTGGCTTCATCAGTCTAATACAGAGAAGAATGGTTGAAGATCAGAATATGTCATGCCTAACCTATAGGTATGACGACCTTCCACTTGTGGATTTGCCCAAGGTGACACCGCCTACTACTGCTTCACCTCACCTGTCTGTAGCATATAAGTCCCTTCATAGATATACTGTATTCTTTTTAAGATTGATGGACTGATTACATCGACTTGAGGCATACATGTTTCATATATGAAGAATTATTTTTCATTTTAGTTGTCTATGTTTTTGAAGTTTTAATATTAAAACCGAGTTTCATTTGTGGAAGAATATTTTGATTTTCTTACTACGTTTCTGGAGCTTACAAAGTATGCTGCCTTGAGTTTCTCGATAAAGAAATTAGAAAAATATTTGACATTGCCATGAAACTGGTATCCTAAGGAGTTCGTGGAATCAGCATTGCTGGCACTTAGGGAAACTTATCATAGAACTGGGCCTAGGGTAACACCTTAGATCAAGAATGTGTTGATTTTCCCATACAATGAAAATATCTGTCTTGCCAAATGCCCTTAAAAGATTTAATATACAAGTAGTTTTTATGAATTCATGGATTGTTAGAAGCATTCCGATAAAGAATTCTCCTCAACAGTGTGTTGGTGGTGTTTACAGACTTTGTTGCAACTCATCCTATGTGGAACAGACTGGCTAACCTCAACATGTTAGGATATCACAACACCGTTATTCGATATGAACTACACAGTAATCAAAGGCAGTTTTCAGCCACATTCGAGCTGCAGTAACTTGGGAAATTAGTCTGAAGCAAGAGTCAGTGTCCCTTGTTCCTACTGACTTGAATGGAACATTGTAGAATCGGCAGTTATAAAACACAAGCGTTCATTGTACAATAATAGTGGAGGGTTGTTCAAATTAGATTCATTTTTAGTTGAGGCAATTGTAGATAGCCAGACATTGGATGTTGTGCAAGAAAGGTATAAAATACCGACAATATGAAAGTTAAGAAACATGTGCAACATCTGGATATCTTTATTGATGACGTTTCGCCATTCAGTGGCTTTATCAATACAGATTCTAGGACATAATTAGAAGACAGTAGAACTATATAGTTTTACTGTCTTCTAATTAAGCCCTAGAATCTATATAGTTCTACCGTCTCCTAATCATGGATCGCTGCCATGAGTGCAGTATTAGAAAGCAGTATGTGTTCGTGCAACTGCAGTTTCTTTAGAGCAACATCTACATTTCTCTCCTCTTCTGCCTCACGAAATTGTGTAAAATGTCATGATAAACCAGACAGTTGATTGATATGGTGTATGATGAACTTCTGACTACAATGGAGCAGTCAACCAACTCTAGCTGTCTAGTACTTAGCGGGTGGTAGCCTATACCTGTAGAGGCATGCGGTGGGTTAGTTATCGGTAGTTATCTTGGATCATAAGAGGAAGCTGATGTAATGATTCCTCACCGAGTGATATCATTGGAAACTCTTCGTCATGGGTTTAACTGATGACACTGACGTCTTTGTGTTGATAGTGCATTACTATGCCACGGTTTCTACACCGATGAATAGTAATGCAACTGTTGTCAGCTCACCCTCTCGCTGATTAGAGAGAAATGGTATAAAGTGCCGACATGATAGTGATGCAAATGCTGTATAATGCGATTCTTTGACAAATTTAGGCTCACATAATCAACTTTTATCAAGTCACAAACAGATTATGTTTGTGACTTAATAAGCCTAATGTGGACAAAACGGTATATTCATCGCCCACTCGTTGTTACATAGTCTCATGTTATTATGGCTTAGATAAAAGTGATACTGTATGGGCTCTTGAATCAGGAAATGAGTTGAAATCTTTGCGGGACGCTCTCAGCAGACATGGGAGATTTTAATCACCAGTCAATAGCCTGCCTTGCAGCATGTTATACTGTCATAATTATGAGGCTGGAGGGCAACGTTAGGTATCAGACTACTCAGACCTTCAATGAAAATTCAAAGACGGCCTATTTTCAGGTATGCATATCGAGACTTCTGAATGAGGAACTGGACCTAGACCCAGTGAAATTTTGGTAGGAGAAGTACGAGCTTGGCAACACCCTCTGGTGTCTCTCTACCTCAGGATGTTCAGGTTACACAACCAGACATCCTGAAATTCATCAACTGCAGCTGCAGCATTCATCAGTTTTGCTGATCTTAGATGTGGATGTGCAGCTGGTCACCTTTCTTGCTCTATGTTTTGCAAATGGGGAGAATGACAGTTTTTTAAATTGCCTAATTAAAAATGATCTGGAAGGTGACGCAGATAATTACGATAACAGTATGGAGTAATTAATACAAGAGTACCTTAACTATTAGTGTAGTGTTAAGGGAAAGATTTAATGTTGGAGTTTCAGGAGAATGTTATAGATTGTAATTTGACTCTCTTCTTGGTCTCATGGTGTTGCCGTGGCATTAAAAGATGTAGTCTTAGCCACGATTAGAGACAAGAGAGGAAGCCGTACTCTTAAAAAAAGATATTAGGCAAGGATGATCATTACTGTACTGGAATTAATCGACATTTACATATACTGTCTTCTTTATAAATAACAATGATGGTTGATCATATGGGATTTTCTGTAGGCCTCTGTAGGCACCTGATAAAATGTTGGGTTTGTTTTTTGAATCTGACCCAAAATGAAGATATGTTTTATGGAACTATAAATTCTGCCTAGTTCACTGTCCTGCTTATTCATAATGCAAAGGATGCTGATAAGACTAGCGTGTCTCAGTGCCTATAACCTCTACTTTTAATAAAGAAGGAAGCCATCTTGGATACCTGTTTGACAGAACCATCCAACCGCATCCCTCTCAGGATTTAAGTACAAAAGATGACTTCCTTTACTTAAAGCCTATGTTGTTTGTTATATATTTGATTGATGTTGATCCATACGTTTTAGTATACATGGATGCTCTGTGATTATCTTGGCAGCCATCTTGGGTTTCTCAAATTCCTGAAGAGTGAAAGAGTGATACTCATTAAATTTTCAAACTCGGCACCTCAGAAATTCAATATTAGCTTCAAATAATTATGCACTGCAAAATTCCAGGTTCATCCATCTTCCCACCAGACAATAAGCGAGCCGTGAGCTGCGGAAGGTTAAGAACCCCTTGATCTAATGCACATAAGCACTTTTAAGGTTCACAGGCCACAAAGATCTGATAAAATCACTCACAGCTGCAGGGAAAACAGACTTATGTCGCATCAGTAAACGGACCTGAAGTTGACAGCAAAAACGATCGTCATTCTTGAGGTAGAAGAGACATGATAATCGAACAACTAACGAGCTCCACCAGCAAGATTGTCCCTTTGAGAAATGATTAAGAGATTATTTCCATATATTAAGGTGCGTTATCTCTTCCGTATATGATAAAATTACTGAATATGTTTTAAGCGAGGCAATTATGGATTATTGATTCCATGGTAACACCACAATTGTAATGCATAACTTATCAAATCTAATGTAATATTCCTAGCAATCCCTCTCAATATTCACAATAAATCTACCCGGCCAGTTATTTTTTGAAGAGAAACTTAGACCAATCTGAAAATAACGCCAAGATTGCCTCCCACTGTACCGATATGAGCACTATATTTCAGTCAACTTAACTAACAGCTGTTCATTCATTATTAATTTAGTGAGAAACAGAAAAACGTACACACGAGGCCAAGACACACGTAACAGACCCTCCCCACATACACTGGGTGCCAGATGTTACTCGACCCCTGCAACTACAACTAGGTGAGTACACACACAATGTGTGTGTGTGTGTGTGTACTCACCTAATTGTGGTTGCAAGGGTCGAGACTCAGCTCCTGGCCCCGCCTCTTCACTGATTGCTACTAGGTCCTCTCTCTCTCTGCTTCCTGAGCTTTATCATACCTCTTCTTAAAACTATGTATGGTTCCTGCCTCCACTACTTCACTTGCTAGGCTATTCCACTTCCTGACGACTCTATGACTGAAGAAATACTTCCTGTGACTCGTCTGAGTCTTCAGCTTCCAGTTGTGACCCCTTGTTCCTGTGTCCCCTCTCTGCAACATCCTATCTCTGTCCACCTTATCTATTCCCCGCAGTATCTTTTATGTCGTTATCATGTCTCCCCTGACTTCTGTCCTCCAGTGTCGTCAGTCCGATTTCCCTCAACCTTTCCTCGTACGACATTCCCCTGAGCTCTGGGACTAACCTTGTTGCAAACCTTTGTACTTTCTCTAACTTCTTGACGTGCTTGACCAGGTGTGGGTTCCAGACTGGTGCTGCATACTCCAGTATGGGCCTAACATACACAGTGTACAGTGTCTTGAACGATTCCTTATTTAGGTATCGGAACGCTATTCTCAGGTTTGCCAGGCGCCCGTATGCTGCAGCAGTTATTTGGTTGATTTGTGCCTCCGGTGACGTGCTCGGTGTTATGGTCACCCCGAGGTCTTTCTCCCTGAGTGAGGTCTGTAGTCTTTGTCCACCTAGCCTATACTCTGTCTGCGGTCTTCTTTGCCCCTCCCCAATCTTCATGACTTTGCATTTGGCAGGATTGAATTCTAGAAGCCAGTTTCTGGACCACATGTCCAGCCTGTCCAGGTCTCTTTGCAGTCCTGCCTCATCCTCATCCGATTTAATTCTTCTCATCAACTTCACATCATCTGCGAATAGGGACACTTCAGAGTCTATTCCTTCCATCATATCGTTCGCATATATCAAAAATAGCACTGCCCCTAGAACTGACCCCTGTGGGACCCCGCTCGTCACAGGCGCCCACTGTGATACCTGTTCACGTACCATGACTCGTTGCTGCCTCCCTGTCAGGTGTTCCCTGATCCACTGCAGTGCCCTCCCTTTTACATGCGCCTGATCCTCCAGCTTCTGCACTAATCTCTTGTGGGGGAACTGTGTCAAAGGCCTTCCTGCAGCCTAGGAAAACGCAATCAACCCACTCCTCTCTCTCGTGTCTTACTTCTGTTACCTTGTCATAAAACTCCAGGAGGCTTGTGATACAAGATTTGCCTTCCATGAACCCATGCTGGTTTTCATTTGTAATCTTGTTCCTTTCCAGGTGTTCGACCACTCCCCTCCTGATAATCTTCTCCATGACTTTGCACACAAAACATGTCAGACACACAGGTCTGTAGTTTAGTGCCTCGTTTGTTTCCTTTCTTAAATATGTGGACTACATTTGCTGTCTTCCATTTCTCAGGTAGTTGCTCAGTTTCAAGGGATGTGTTGAAGATTGTGGTTAGAGGCACGCACAGCATCTCTGCTCCTTCTCTAAGGACCCATGGGGAGATGTTGTCCAGTCCTATCGACTTTGAGGTGTCAAGGTCACTTAGCAGCTTCTTCACCTCCTCCTCGGTTGTTCGTATGTCATCCAACACTTGATAAATTAGACACATGTGCAACTCTTGGGTATCTTTATTGAGGAAACGTTTCGCCACACAGTGGCTTCATCAGTCCATACATAGGAGAAACTTGAAGAACAGGAGGAGAATGAGGTAATCAGTCCCTCAACCTTGAGTCGATGTGTTCAGTACATCAATCTTGAATAGAATACGGCATATCAGCGGAGAAGCAGCTTATAAACCGTATGGCAGGAGAGGTGCAGCAGGCATAGGTCGTGTCACATTTGTTCAATGTGGAAGTAGGTTGTGCCCAAGAATTAGGCAAGCGAAGAATTCCTAAGTATTAAGATCCCAAGAAGTTGCAGTGTCTGACAGGTTTGTAGATGAATGGTTCAGAGAACCTTGTTCACTATCCTTACCCTGTTCAGGTAGAGGATGAGTTGTCACCTGACCAGTGGGTCGGTGCTATTTCTGCCGGGGAGACCTCATCCACTTCACTGGATCAATCTGTTCCACCAGTTGAGGAGAAAGACTTAGCTCCCACTGACTTCCCAGATGAAGTCAAGCGTTTGTTGACTCTGTTGAACAAACGTCGTAAAGCCATTGCCATACCAGGTGAGAAGATGGGTATAACGAACTTATTGTCCCATCGTATTCCACTTGAACCTGGTACTAGACCTATCTACATACCTGCGTACAGAATGCCTCATTCACAAGTTGCTGTCGCAGAAGAATTGATCAATCAAATGCTTGATGATGGAGTTATTGCACCTAGCAATTCACCTTGGAATGCGCCCTTGATCCTAGTACCTAAGAAGGATGGTACTTGGCGCCCAGTGATTGACTTTAGGAAGTTAAACGCGAAAACTATTCCAGATCGCTTTCCACTCACTGTACTGGGTGATCTTTTACGTAACATCGGAGATAACAAAGTATTTTCAACCCTGGATTTGTTACAAGGGTTTTGGCAAGTCCCTCTTCATGAGGACAGCCAAGAGCTAACTGCATTCTCCACTCCTACAGGTCATTATCACTTCCTCCGTATGGCGTTTGGATTACGATCCTCCCCTATCACGTTCTCAAGGCTCATGACTAATATCTTTAGAGGTCTCATAGGTAATGCACTTATGGTGTACTTAGATGACGTAATCGTCATGTTTAAAGACGTGGATACACACTTGAAAAGACTTGATGTAGTACTTGGTAAGCTTGAAGAAGCCAATTTAAAGATCAAACTGTCTAAATGTCAATTTTTCAGATCAGAAATTAAGTTTCTTGGTCACGTAGTCACTCCTAGAGGGGTTACGACTGACCAAAGTAAAGTAACTGCAGTACTAAATTTTCCAACTCCCAAAACTGCTGATGCTGTAAGATCCTTTGTGGGCTTAGCAGGTTTTTATAGATCTTTCATTGCCAATTTTTCTTCCATAGCTGCTCCTCTCTGAGTTGCTTAAGAAAGATGCTCCTTTTGTTTGGACCTTCCGTCAAGAAAGAGCATTCCAAACTCTAAAAGAAAAGCTAACATCTGCTCCAATTTTGAAATTTCCAGATTTTTCTAAGCCCTTCTATCTGACAACTGATGCTAGTTCAATTGGCATAGGTGCCGTACTAGCTCAGAAGACCGATGGCAAGTACAACGCAGTTGCATTTGCTAGCCGAGTCCTTACGAAGGCTGAACGTAATTATACAGTAACTGAGCAAGAAGCTTTAGCAATAGTATGGTCTTTAAAGCACTTCCGAGACATTATTTATCAGTACTCTGTTCATGTCTTGACAGACCATGCTCCACTGATACCTTTATTCCAGAACAAACAACCTACTGGAAGGTTAGCCAGATGGACCTTGACTATCCAAGAGTTCAATCCCACCTTTGAACACTTACCTGGCAAGTCAAATGTAGTCGCAGATGCCTTATCGCGACATGTTAGTATAGTAACTGCAGACCCTCCATTTAGTGCTGAAGATGTAAAGAATGCTCAACGAACAGATCCCATGTGGTCTGGTGTGATTCGATTCCTGCTCCAGGAAGATCTTATTCTGACTGTGAAGCCACCAGCACCCATCAGTGACTTTGTCATGAACCAAGAATTACTGTATCGAACAGCCGAGTTGGGTACTCCTAGCAGAAGAGTATACCAGTTAGTAATTCCACAGTCACTAGTGAATGTAGCCTTACAGCTAGTTCACGATGTACCAGGTGTTGCACACCCTGGTATGGATCGTTCAGTAAAACAAGCCAGATTGAAATACTTTTGGCCTCGTATGGCAACTGATATTTCTGAGTATGTTAAGAAATGTAGTGTCTGCATGCAACATAAAGGTAATGCTAATGGTCCTAATCCAATCCAAGTGTATCCAACTACTAGCGAACCGTGGGAAAGAGTTGCGCTAGATTTGTTAACTAATTTCCAATGTTCCCTCCAGGGCAACAAACATCTGTGTGTTATGGTAGACCATTTCACCAGATATTGTGAGTTAGTTCCTATTGCAGATAAGACTGCCGAGACAGTAGCTAAAGCGTTTAAAGAACGCATTATCTGCAGGCATACCACCCCTAAGTCCCTAGTAACAGATAATGGAGGTGAATTCTGTAATGAGATTCTTGAAAATTTGTGTACCTTGTACAAGATCTCTAAATCCACCATTGTTCCTCATCATCCTGCCAGCAATGGGTTAGCGGAACGAACCAATAAGAAAGTACTTGATGTCTTGAGAGCCACTATCAATCCCAACAGTGAAACTTGGGATGAAGTTATACCTGATGTGCAGTGTGCTATAAATTCTGCTTACAATGTTTCTATAGGTGACACTCCACATTATGCATTGTATGGTGTAGATAAACGTTTGCCTTATGAGTTGTTATATTCTAATCCGAAACCAAATTACAACCCTGATGATTTCATAGCAACTCGTACCAGCTTAGCTCAAAGTGTTTTTAGAAGAATCCGTGAAACACTTCATAAATCAACAGCAGAATTTACAAGAGTCGCAAACACTCGAGCAAAGCCATCCAAAATCAAAGTAGGTTCGAGAGTTATGCTGACTAACTTTAACAAAACGTCTGCAATGCCAAAGCTTGATCAAAAGTTTGTTGGTCCTTATCGAGTAGTTGAACATATCACTGGTAATAAGTATAAGGTTAGAGAAATTAGTACTGGTCAGTATAAAGAATCGCATTTAGATCATATGAAGTTAGTATGTGATGATAATGATGTTCCAACCCAGACTAATGTGACAGACTCTGACAATCCTCCTGATCCTGTACTCTCTTCCTCTGATACTCAGTCAGACGATCAACCTGAATGTCGTTATTCCCTACGTACACGACAGGTATTGAGAAATCCTCAAGTATCATTTGTAACTACCAATTCAGATTTGCCTCAAATACAGCATGAGTTAGCCAGTGCAACAGAGTTTGATCCTCCCAGAGATGACACCCATTCTGCATATGTCAATCTCACCCTAGCAGAGTTGGGGTTAAATGTAAATAACCTGTATAGATGAATAATTACAGTATCAACTTATCAGTATTCAAGAATTTTTTTTTGTGTTCACGTTCTCTCCGAATTCTGAGAGTTAACAGTCTAGATTTGAGTGCACCGAATCTGCCTTTCTGTTAAACACTTCTTTCTTTGTATATATTCCTTCCTCAGAATCCGTAGATCACATGAATACAGATCGATCGATCAATTTTTTTTTTTTATCACTTCTATTGTGTAATCCCAACGTTGAGTTTCATTCGATGAGTTGTGCTTCGATGAGTTGTGCTATATTATACCTTGTATTGCATTACAGTTTCAGTTATGTAAGCTTCCATTCCAATGTTCTACTTATGTATGTTATAATGTTCAATTGTTGTGTACTTTGACATTGTATAGAATCAGCCCAAGCCGTATACCTGCCATCTCTAGTTTGTATTAGTTGTATGTCGGGACGACATACGTTAGCATCGCCGAGCTCTCAGTAGTAGTACCAGTTCCTAGTAACCAGTTACCATTAACCAGTGTACCAGTAGATGACTCACTACCAACTGTCTCTGCGTGAATCACTGACTGTATTCATATTGCTGCTGACCATAGCAGGATTTCAAACACCCCCTCACATAGGCACTGTGGGTCAGTCAGTCTTACGATAGAGAGCAGAGAGGCAGGTCGGCGGCGGTTGGCGCTTCACATACTTCCGTATATTATACGTACTACCAGCCTACGTGAGTATTTTTACCCAATCCACGTTTCGAACCCCACATGACAAGGGAGAGATGGTTAGGGGGGGTAGGTGGTGTGGTTCAAAGATCCGTTATACCTCTCTGTCGTGTAGGCTCAAATTTAACTCAGCTATCTTTCCAAGTAATGCTACTCTCTCCACTTATTGCCCTTTCTGGATTTAAGTATCAATTATTGCTGGTTATTATCCTATTCCTTGTTCACATTGAGAGAGGACTTCCTAGCTTCCTAAGTATTCTTACTGCTAATAACTACCGGTAGGAACACTGCCTTACCCCTACGTTACCCCTCTCTAGTCTGCTGTCCTCACATTCGTCAACACTATCTTCTCTTTAACTATGCTATTTCTACACTAATTCTGGTAATAGCTTGCAGGAGTGAGTGACCAGTATCTAACAGTGATGCAAGGCCAGACGCCAGGATGCAACATGCAAACCACAATAGGTGAGTGAGTACTTGCTCTGCACGGTGCGGTGACAAGTTGCCAGATGCTGATGACGTAGTCGTCGTACTTAGGCCTTCTTTCACTATTTTGGAGATCCTTCACCCGTGATGTTTATAACCATATATGCTCATACATCCCGCGTTCATCACACGATATCACTTTTCACTTATGATAGTATACACTTATATACACTTCACTTTATATGTATAATGGCACACAACTTGTTGTGACGTCACTGCCTCAGCAGGCCTACGACTGCCACCTTCCCTTGTTGTATATTTTATTTTTCCTTTCTCTTTTTTTTTTTTTTTTTTTTTTTTTTTTTTTACCTTTTTTCCTCTCAGTGTATGGTGCCCCACATTACACTTATTAACCAAACGCTGGTAATTCTTGAACTCCCGCTTCCACACTCGCTTTGATCTTTGTATATTTGAATCTGTGTGGCAACAGCGCCTAGTAGACCCACAACGGTTTGTCACTTTGAAATATTACTGATTCCAGGCTACCTCTCGACTTGTTTTAACTAATAACTCTGGTTATCACTCGTAGGATTGTTCACTGACGTTGTCACTACCACTGATTACTGCTAGCAGTTGTTGCACGCCTTAAAACACTAAGGTTCTCGGAGCCTTGTGCCCCCACGTCTGCACGGGATACCTGACCTGACCTGTGTGTGTGTGTGTGTGTGTGTGTGTGTGTGTGTGTGTGTGTGTGTGTGTGTGTGTGTGTGTGTAAGCCAAAATGTCGGCACATTATATATATTAATATGTGTGTGCCGAATAAGTAAAACTTGCGATTTTGGCTTAAATTGCAACGCACTTTTTGCCGAATAAGGTAAGCGAAAATTTTTGTAAATAATAATTTCTCAAAAATTATTCAGACACGTGATATTAAACGAATACAACGTCCATGGAGGGGTAAAACGCGTTTGTCTTCAGTGATACAGTTCGTGCAACTTATAAAATTTAATACAATTGCATTTTTTCACAGCCCATTTAAATGTGTATTTTCTAGACATTTAGCAACATTTGTAATGACAGTGTTTTACATTTTTTAAGTCTAATACCATTTAGAGTGTTAATCTCAACAATTCCATCACTGACATTAAGAATATCAAGCTCCTCCTCCAGAAGTTTTTAATGGCTTCGTTTTGTATTAGCTCCAACGGCCGAATAGAAGTTTTCCTTGGTAACATTAACATGGACGCAGCATACTCATTAAAGATCTAATTGGCTATGTATATCATTTTCACTACATTACTACCATAGTTGGGGTTGTAGCTATGAACAGCTTCGGGAGCATTTAGCCTATCTTTGCATTTTTTATTCAGTTGTGGTATGGCGTTACTGAAGAGTACGTCTACATTAAGGTATCTGCAAGATTTAACATAGATGATGTCACCTTGAAAACAGATGGGGGAGGGGATGTCGTTTGGATGTCAATATCTTAATGTTAAATGAAGATATGACCAGGTCCAGTCGATTAGTAATGCAATAAGTTCGCTAAGAAAGGTACGCATTTTTTATGCCCAGTTGAATGGGTCATGACGTCATTAGCATGAAGTATAGCTACATGTATAGATGAAGTATGTAGAGCATTGATCAGGGCTCTAAATAGCATGGTACTGAATTCCTCCCTGTAGCATACCTAGGAACAGAACGAAGAAGGAACGCTACTAGACAGATTCGCCTAATAATGCAACTGAGAGTTTACCACCAACATTCATATTACTTAGCTCGTATAGGATAACAGCTCTCCATGCGAAATCAAATGCGATTTTAGATGAAGAAATGCGATAAAACTATTAAAAGTGTGTGTGCGCGCGCCCGCGCGCGCCCTAATAAAGTTCTGCACACTTTCTCCTGTCATAAAACCAAAGATGTGAGACCTGGTGTCTAATTTTATATAATAGTTTATTAAGAATCATTCTTTCAAATGTTTTAAGTAAACAACTGCTACAAAATGCCGATGTCCATATACCAGTGAATACTAAGTCAACCTATTTTCCACAGTTACATACAGATTTTTAAAAATGAACTTGAGGACAAACAGACGACACTTAAAAGAATTTAAAGCTAATTTAGCCTAAGATAACCAAGTCAAAAACTGTGACTAATTTCTGATGAGAAGAAACATTCTCCACTTATTTCACAGAAATCAATTCGATCAATAAAACTGAGTAGAACACATTAGCACTAACTGACCAGAAGATGAATTGCAAAGAATATGACAAAATTTGTGTCTACGCAACCTAAACCCATGAAACGATCCATCCATGTCATTTGATGCATCAGCCATTGAAAGTTTATGCCTCTCGCAGTTGTTATATAGGAATAAGATAAAAGCGCTAAATCAGCAGAGGTCATGTAACACCTGTGGAATGGAGGCCATTCAAATTAAATCCAAGCAAGAGGAATATAAGCCCGGTTCCGTGGATAAATAGCCCCTCAGGAGTATCAAGGCAATGTAATGGAACAGGTAAAATAATTATTTATCATTTAATGATTACAGGAGGCAAAATGACCTCCACAGACTCCATTAAATACACCAACCTTCTTTTAGGTAGGATACACCAGTGTTGTCAAGTTGAAGCAGATCAGAGAAGCTTGTCTCCACCAGTGATACTGAAAGAAATATCTGGAAATGGCCTATGTAGCAGTGTTCATAGAGCACTTTGTAGATGAATGGTTCAGAGAACCGACATGTTGATAAATTAGACACATGTGCAACTCTTGGGTATCTTTATTGAGGAAACGTTTCGCCACACAGTGGCTTCATCAGTCCATACAAAGGAGAATCTTGAAGAACAGGAGGAGAATGAGGTATCAGTCCCTCAACCTTGAGTTGATGTGGTCAGTCCATCAATCTTGATGGACTGACCACATCGACTCAAGGTTAAGGGACTGATTACCTCATTCTCCTCCTGTTATTCAAGATTCTCCTTTGTATGGACTGATGAAGCCACTGTGTGGCGAAACGTTTCCTCAATAAAGATACCCAAGAGTTTCACATGTGTCTAATTTATCATAGAGCACTTACTCATGCAAATAGTCCCACGAGTCTTGTCCAAATATACATTACACAAGCACTGAAATTTTGAATCCGATCGAATAATGTGTAATTAACGAGAATTTATGAAAAAGCAAATGAAAATGTTGCAGAGAGCGTTCCGAAAAACAGGAAATTCTTCCCTGAATAAAATAAAAAAAATCGCCATGAACCCATGATCTTTTATTTTATCCAGTTTACTTTTTCATTTGCATTGTATTTAAAGTTTTCTACAATCATGTAACCAAAAAATATTTGACGATTATTTAAAAAAATCCAATACGATAAAATGGGCAACCAATTGAAAAACTGGCATTTACTCAGCCCAAAACTAATACAAAAATTCTTCCTGTTAGGATAGACGAGTTCAGAAAGCATGAGGATACACAAGGTTCTTCACTGCAAGAAGTAAAAACCAACAGTGTTGACTTTTGCAGTTTTATAGGAAAGAAACGAGGGGGACAGATGGAGTCCTTGAGATATACTAAGATGAGGCCCAATTTTTGTGAAAACCTGTGCAGGGTCTGCAACACTGATGCTAGCAACTGCAAGAATGGGAACTAAATCTGTAGAGTACTTGCCACTCAACTTCCATACCTTTTCCTAAACTGTACCCATAGTAGTGGAAGCAACAGTAGAAACTTAAGCTCGCCTACAAGTAACTTTTGCGTCTCGAAATACATGACGGACAACTGCTCTCACTCCCAGCAGCTTCAGTCACACTGCACAAGAGAAAGACCACCAGAGCACACTTTTCCGGGAGTGTCTACCGAAGGTTTCGGGGTCGCATTCGAGCACGCAATTGAAATAGAGGGTGTATGAACAATAATTTGCCTGAAGAGGACAAAGGAATGGTTTAATTAAAGCGATCAATCCGTCCATTCAAACTGTTAACGGGAGTAATGAGGAGGTCCTCAGGCGTATGACTGACCGGTAAGGATAACAGGGGACTGATTGCTGTAGGTCAGGTGTCGAGAAATTACTTCCAGCTGTGGAGGGGCCATGACCCCTTTGCTCCTTTTTCCTGTTGGAGGTAATTTCTCAGGTACTACACACCAAAGTAAGTCTAATGCCGTTCAAGTAGAGCATATATAGAAAAATAAGTACGAGCGAGGAGAATAAAATGAGTAGGGGCGTCGGTATTTAAAACATGGAGGGAAAGAGAAGAAAACTTTAACTGGTCTCCACGAGTCATAGAGACATTTCCCAGAGGAAATAATGAAATTCCCATTCCAAGGATGAAATAAAAAATATTTAATGGGCATGAAAGAGAAAGATACAAAGATAACAAAAAAGGCGCAATACCGTGAGTGGAACGATACACAAATAAGATTCTGCTTTTGACTCTCGCCCTGGCAGGTCATAGCAGCTCTCCTTACTTACTCTGTCTCCCTACGATCCCCGTTGGGGAGGGGAACCTTTACCAGCGTCGTCTTCGCCTTGACTTGCACGATGAGCTACGCAAATCGTGTAAAGATCAAGCCAAAAAGTGGTACCGTTGATGATTCAACGAAGCTTGCTCTTGCCACTGTTGTGCAGAAAGCATTGCAAGTGAAATTCAATGCTATTTTGTCACTGAAAGAAGCATTCATTGTTGTATGTCACGATGATGCTGAAGCAGAGAAGTTACTCACCACAGAAGCCACCACTACTCTTACTGCTCAAGGATTTACTGTTACATCCTCTCCTGCCCTCAGGGCAAGAAAATCAGTATTCCTAAAAAAACTGGACAAGATTCTGACTTCTCAATCAATTGCTGAACTCAAGTCATCCATTGAAACGCAAAATACTTGGGCTACTGTTGATAGCATTACCAAAATCCCGAATGCATCGTCTATGCTCAAGGTCACCTTCACCGACGTGAACATGGCTGCCACTGCTCTGAACGAAGGTCTTGCTGTTTACTACTACTACATCAGTCCCACCTACATAGAAGCAGAGAGATACCACTACATCCAACATTGCTGGAACTGCTATTCTTATCTTCACACCACCAAAGCATGTCCAGTAAAAGACAAGAAGTTCTGCACTACATGTGGTAGTGAGGGACACACCTTCAGTTCCTGTACCGCTGCTGCTCCAACACAACCAGCGTGTTTAAACTGCAAAAGTAATGATCACCATACACTGGCAGCAAAATGTCCTACAAGAAAGGATATTATGAAGAAACAACAAGATGCAACAAAGAAAAAATCTACCAACAACACACCAACGTATGCCGCAATTGCAAAGTTGCAAGCAGACACTACAAAATTACTTCAAGCATCTACTCAGCCCGCCTCCACCACCATCACTCCTCCAACATGTGACGTAACGAAGATCCACTATTGTCTACTATACGCTCACATGCAGAACATGGCTGTACCTGGATCTTTTAACTCTACCATCAACGAGTTATTTGCATTAAATAACATGCCATCATTCACATTTCCAGCATCGCCACCTTCTGAAGAAATTCTCAAATTCACCAAAGACTTAGTCACAACCTCGGATGTAGCAGATCCAACACCACCATCAACTAGTGACGTCACTCCAACAACGTCCAATGAGAAGCCTTCACCGCCACCACTCCTCATTGAAACCGACCAATCAGAAGCCTTGTCACCAGAAACATCTTCCTATTCGTCTACTGAAGATGACAACGAATATTCACTTCCTCCTTCAACAATACCTAACAAGAAAGAAAAAACAGCAAAAAAATCATCATCTCACGACTCTCGACATGATAAAGATGAAGATATTAAAAAATATACTTCATGGACTGGAATCAACTTCTACACTACAGAAAAATATCATCAAGACATGCTGCTTCATGAACTTTATTCTCACCTCATCGAAAAGAAAGTCAAGTTTACCATCGATTCTTCCTGCTCAGCTGGAACTCTTCGTACAATTGAACTTTCTACTATTCTAAAGGCCATTGTAGACCAACTAGAAGATTCCAGCCAAAAACACTTGCTGACACGTATAAATTTGCTCCCTCTACAACGTTTTAAACGTCTTGAAAACGGAACTGAATCGTAAAACAACGCCATGACTCCAGGTAAACACCAAACCTCTATGAACTGACCAATCAACGATGAGCTCCTTCCATGTCGCCTGCAGCCGCCTATCATCATTCAAGTTGCAGTAATCATCCATCCAGCAAGATGCAGCCAGCACCTGCTGAGTTCCTGTTGCCTTCTACATCGTCTTCGTCAGTATTTCTGAAATACATCTCCATCTACGCCTCCAGTAGTTCGGTACCACATGTCCCAAAGTGGTTGGGCCACTTGCCTTGATTCCTCCTCTTCCCCTCCTTCCCATCCTTTTCCAGTTATTTCCATCCTTCCTTATCCTTCTTCCTTCCCATCTTACGACAGCTCTCGTCGTCCTCGATTCGATTCGCAAGAAAGCTCCGAGTTCAAGGTTCTTAAATTTGCCAAAAGTTCAAGCATCCAGCAAACATTAAAATAAATCCTAGAAACACCGGAAGGAGCCAAAATCATATGTCGAAATGGTATGAAATGCTTTGTAACCAGGTGAACACCAGACCAAATCTCCATGGAAAGGCGTGTCAGTGTCATTCAATGTTTTAAGTCTTATGAGTATGGTCACAACACAAGTGTAACAGCCAAAAAACAATTAGCAGTATCTGCTGTGGTGAGCATGTTTTCAGGAACTGCCCTAACAGAAACAACCCCAAGTGTGCCCTTTGTAAAAAGAAACCTTATGCTATCTCTCTTAGCTGCCCTGTCAGGAAATCTACAATCCAGCAAATTCTGGACGATAACAAACGAGCAAACTCCAAGAAAGCCACTCCCAAGCACTTCCAAAAATGTCCCAGGACTCGTTCCCTAATTTACCTGGATCTGGTGGACTCCTACTGCCACCTCTACCAATATAATGTTTGGAATTATGCTCCTCTTGCAGCACTCCACCCTATCCCTAACCACAACATGCACCAAGCTCAAGGACCATCATCAAACCCTATGTCCCCCTGGTCCTCAGAGGTAGATGTTATGAGAGGTACACTGATGTTCATGTTTGCCAAGGAGATAGCAGGTAGCAATGTTAAGCTCTGCTCTTCTATTTTAAATTACTTGTTAGTAGCAAATGGAGTCAGGCCCTTAATCATCCGAAATAATGTGAACTCACTAATGAACCAACCCCCTCAAGACAGGAAATACGTGCGATCCTCCACAACCATACACAATCAAATCTCATCACACAACCAAGGCCCAGCCATAATAGAAGACCCAGTTGAAACAGCAGCTCACACCAGTGACTTAACTGCCCCTGAACTTGCACTAGACACTGATGCACAATCTGCCGCTGTAGAAGCTGACCTACAAGTACAATTAGCTTCCATTGATAACCCAATTGATAGCCTCCAGTGTCTCCTATAGTAAGTATTGTGAATATGGCAACAGGCAGTGAATGACATTCCACAGTTGCCAGATGATGAGTCTGACGCATCAGTTAATATCACCATCAACAGTGAGTAAAATAAAATACCCGGTACACAGAAAACCACTCAGGACTACAATCCTCCCCTTGACGAATCGAGTAGGGAGAGTGCACACACTTTGGAGCTGTAATCTTAGACACCAACTCTCTGTACGCAGCGCAAGCTACATGAAATAATGGGGATTATAAATTTACAGATTAACATTCAACATTTCTTCAACAACCGCTATCTCCTTGAAGTCGAACTACACAATCACAATCTAAACATCATCCTTCTGAATGAGACAGCTGCTAGAGCAGACCAATATATAAAAATACGTGGTTACTCTACTGTCGAGAAATCGAAAGGGCCCTTTATTTTTCTCCAAAACAGCTATACATAGAGTCCATTCCTCTACACCAGATACTGAGTAGAAATGTTCCAACAATCCTGGCAGGAGATTTTAAGGCTTATCACCCCGCACTCTTCAACTGCGGCGCCGGCTATCCGCTGGGCAAGAAAGCAAGAAATCTATCATTCTAGGCACATTTTTACCACATCCCTGTTATAATAACACTACAGTCATCGCCATTTAGAACAGCCACTCCTCCAAAACTCAATCCCTTCAGGGACTATCTATGCAATGACAATGTTTTGCTTGAGAACCAGCCATCAACTGCAACTGACGACGCAATCAGCTAATTCTACGAAAGAATCATGGAGGCCACTCATGCAAGTTGTCAATTAAGTACAACAAAGACATCTCAACAATATAAATAAACCTGGGAAGTTATGGACTGGATGATAAATTATCAAGCAGTGTGTAGAAGGCATCATCGAACGAGACAGTCCACAAGGGCTATACTGCAGAGGTTGAGAAGGGAATTAATTAACCTAATCACACAACACAAAAGTGAAATATGGAAATATCCTATTCTTCTAGCTAATTAATACAAACGTCAACCTAAAAAGTTCTGGAGCAAGATCCTCCAGCTTCTAGAGGCTAAGCACAAGGCTTTCTATTACCTAATACATTCCTTCACCGACGATGATGATGAAGTGAATATCAAACTTGATGACCCACAACACCAAGTCAGTCTGATGGGTGATGTGCGAGAGAAAATTCTCTAAGTGATAGTAGAAGATTTAACAATAACCATTACCAGTGGGTCAACGAATGGAGAGACGACAACCAGGCTGATCTCCAACCAATACCATTAATTGATGTATCTACCCTTACAGATGAATACCCTCCTACAGGACCAATCACACTTAAAGAGATGAGGAACCCAACATGCTTGACTAATTGCCCTAATTGCAACCAGGGATGTACACAAAGCTTTTGACAACCTGTGGCACGATGGACTCGTATTTAAACTTGTCAACCTTCTGGACCACGACTGGACTTTTCTCAGATTCATATGCAACTTCTTATCAGAAAGAAGTATCATCCTTACTTTTAACGGCGAGTCGGCAAAGCCTTTCACACCGATAGCTGAAGTGCCACAAGGCTCGTAACCATAACCTGACACCCTTCAACATGTGTATAAAGGATCTCCCTCAACCCGAATTCAACGATATTATCATCACCCAATTTTCTGATGTTATCTATGTAGTGTCATTCACCCCTATAACGGGTAAACAGAAGCACGTGAGGGTAATAGAAAAATAAATACGGAACTACGAAAAACAGCAAACTGGAAGAAGGAGAATCACGACTAACCCAGACAAAGTCCTCATCAGCACCATTGGATGTTTTGCAACAACTATAGAAGACGAGGAGGGGTATCTCCATCAGAAACCCGAACAAGATCCTGGGATACGAGATAGATAGATTACTCTAATCTGCATCTCGCATCTTTAAAAAGGTGAACTTAGCCAAAGCCCACAAGAAACACCTGTGCATGATGATGATAAAACCTATGCTTGAATATCCTTGTGTATCCATGTCACTACAATTAAAACCAACATGCCACAGCTACGAAGAGTCCAGAATAGAGCACTCCGCTTTATCACAAGCACCTGGAGGAGAGAGAGAATCAGGATGGAAGATCTACACATCCAACAGGAGATAGATGCAATAAATGTCAGGCTTGATAAACTAAAAGAGAGAACTATACGACATGCAAGAACTTTATATCAGAGAAAAAGCCTCCCCAACCAACAAAGACCACCGACTATATCATCAACATACCTCCATACAGAACCCAAAGAATGAACCTCCAACAGTGCGTGACCCTTAATCCACAAGGATAATTTCCAGAGACCGATGATCTTGAATGACATCCCAGAAGATAAAGATGAATGAATAACAACGGAACCCTTTTATGTCCAACAAGGATAAAACCACCCCAATTTACCGAGACTTCATTATTAACTAATTAGCTCTTACATTTATCCATGTAGCATCTGCAAACCTACTATGGCAGAATACCACCTCTAAAGCAGCTGAGCCAACCAGTATCTCCAGGAAGCAATCGATCTACATCAAATGCCAACTCAGCATCATGCAGTCATACGTCTGTTATAACTGTGTGCAACTGATGGGTAAGTGTTATACCCCACTCAATGAAAGTGATTTCATTATCACACACACACACACACACACACACACACACACACACACACACACACACACACACACACACACACACACACACACACACACACCCCGCAGAAGGACTCCAACCCCGACAACCCCAATGCAACTGAACAATCTAAGCCAAAACCCACACACTGTTCCCTTTGCCCCCACCCCCCACATCACAAACCCAACCCCTACAGCAGCTCCCTATGAGCACTGCCTTCACCCCCCATCACAAACCCCACCCACACCACAACCTCCCATTGGCCCCTTACAGGGCTCCCGCTCCCCTAACCCAAATATTTTCCCAGGACCATTGCGACAGATAAGAAGCTGAAGGTGTGGTACACGAATCCAGATGGAATAAATAAATACGAAGAGTGACATGAAATAATCAATGAGAAGTCCCCAGACATCACAGCAGTCACAGAAATGAAACTCACTGAGATAATAACAGACGCAGTCTTCCCACTGGGATATCAGATCCTGAGGAAAGACAGAAGGAGCAGAGGGGGAGGAGGGGTTGCACTGCTCATAAAAACCGATGGGGTTTTGATGAAATGGAAGGCATGGACAAGATTGGAGAAAGGAAGACATAGTAGGTACAATTCAGTCTGGGGAACATAAGGTAATCATTGCAGTGATGTATAACCCACCACAGAACTGCAGGAGGCCAAGAGAGGAATATGAAGAGAACAACAGAGCGATGGTGGACACACTGGCTGAGGTGGCACGAAGAGCTCAATCGTGCAGAGGAAAGTTACTGGTTATGGTTGATTTCAACCATAACCAGTAACGATTGGGAAAACCTGGAGCCTCATGGGAGTCCTGAGACACGGAGAGCCAAGATAATGGATGTGGTACTGGAAAACCTCATGCATCAACACGTCAGGGACACTACCAGAGAGAGAGAGAGGGGAGGATGAATCAGCAAGACGTTCAGACATTGAGGGCATCACATATGAGAGGCCCCTTGGAGCTAGCTGTCATGTGGTGCTGAGTTTTGATTACATAGTAGAGCTGCAAGTGGAGAGGGCAGTAGGAGTAGAGTGGGAAAAGCCAAACTATAAAAGGGGGGACTACACAGGTATGAGGAACTTCCTGCGGGAGGTTAAGTGGGACAGAGGACTGATAGGAAAATCAGTAAACGAAATGATGGAATATGTAACAGCAAAATGCAAGGAAGCAGAGGAAAGGTTTGTTCCCAAGGGCAACACAATCAATGGGAAGACCAAAGTTAGTCCTTGGTTTACCCAAAGGTGTAGGGAGGCAAAATGTAAGTGTAATAGAGAATGGAAGAGGTACAGAAGGCAAAGGACCCAGGAAAATAAGGAGGTCAGTCGAAGAGCCAGAAACGAGTATGCACAGATAAGGAGGGAGGCCCAGCGACAGTATGAAAACGACATAGCATCAAAAGTCAAGTCTGACCCGAAACTGCTGTATAGCCACATTAGGAGAAAGACAACAGTCAAAGACCAGGTGATCAGGCTGAGGAAAGAAGGTGGGGAACTCACACGAAACGATCAAGAGGTATGTGAGGAGCTCAACAAGAGATTTAAGGAAGTATTCACAGTGGAGACAGGAAGGACTCTGGGAAGACAGGACAGAGGGGGACACCAACAGGGAATACACCAACAAGTGCTGGATGACATACACACAACTGAGGAGGCGGTGAAGAAGCTGCTAAGTGACCTTGATACCTCAAAGTCAATGGGATCGGATAACATCTCCCCGTGGGCCCTTAGAGAGGGAGCAGAAATGCTGTGTGTCCCATTAACCACAATCTTCAACACATCCCTTGAAACTGGGCAACTACCTGAGGTATGGAAGACGGCAAATGTAGTTCCCATTTTTAAAAAAGGAGACAGAAAAGAGGCGCTAAACTACAGACCAGTGTCACTGACGTGTATAGTATGCAAAGTCATGGAGAAGATTATCAGGAGGAGAGTGGTGGAGCACCTGGAACGGAACAAAAGTATAAATGACAACCAGCACGGTTTCATGGAAGGCAAATCCTGTGTCACAAACCTTCTGGAGTTTTATGATAAAGTAACAGAAGTAAGAGACGAGAGAGAGGGGTGGGTTGATTGCATCTTCTTGGACTGCAAGAAGGCCTTCGACACAGTTCCTCACAAGAGATTAGTGCAGAAACTAGAGGATCAGGCGCGTATAACGGGAAGGGCACTTCAATGGATCAGAGAATACCTGACAGGGAGGCAACAACGAGTCATGGTACGTGATGAGGTATCACAGTGGGCACCTGTGACGAGCGGGGTCCCACAGGGGTCGGTCCTAGGACCAGTGCTATTTTTGGTATATGTGAATGACATGATGGAAGGGATAGACTCAGAGGTGTCCCTGTTCGCAGATGATGTGAAGTTAATGAGGAGAATTAAATCAGATGAGGATCAGGCAGGCCTTCAAAGAGACCTGGACAGGCTGGACACGTGGTCCAGCAACTGGCTTCTCGAATTCAACCCTGCCAAATGCAAAGTCATGAAGATCGGAGAAGGGCAAAGAAGACCGCAGACAGAGTATAGGCTAGGTGGCCAACGACTGCAAACCTCGCTCAAGGAGAAAGATCTTGGCGTGAGTATAACACCGAACACGTCTCCGGAAGCACACATCAACCAGATAACTGCTGCAGCATATGGGCGCCTGGCAAACCTGAGATTAGCATTCCGATACCTAAGTAAGGAATCTTTCAAGACACTGTACACCGTGTACGTCAGGCCCATACTGGAGTATGCAGCACCAGTTTGGAACCCGCACCGGGTCAAGCACGTTAAGAAATTAGAGAAAGTGCAAAGGTTTGCGACAAGGTTAGTTCCAGAGCTAAGGGGAATGTCCTATGAAGAAAGGTTGAGGGAAATCGGCCTGACGACACTGGAGGACAGGAGGGATAGGGGAGACATGATAACGACATACAAAATACTGCGTGGAATAGACAAGGTGGACAGAGACAAGATGTTCCAGAGAGGGGACACAGAAACAAGGGGTCACTCTTGGAAGTTGAAGACTCAGATGAGCCACAGGGATGTTAGGAAGCATTTCTTCAGTCATAGAGTGGTCAGGAAGTGGAACAGTCTGGCGAGCGATGTAGTGGAGGCAGGAACCATACATAGCTTTAAGACGAGGTATGATAAAGCTCATGGAGCAGGGAGAGAGAGGACCTAGTAGCGTTCAGTGAAGAGGCGGGGCCAGGAGCTGAGTCTCGATCCTTGCAACTACAAGTAGGTGAGTACGTCTCAACAAATCTCTCCGTTCCTTAGACATCAGACTTTCTTTTCGCCAGACTAACACTTCGCACTAATCTAGTTCATACCTCTCCTCTCTCTATAGATGCTCCTGGTGTCTACTCTATTTCTTGTTCCTAGTGTCCTCTTCAGCACTTTGGAGAAACTAGCCGATCTCTTTCTGACAGACTTAGGGAGCACAAAAGTAGTGTTAGGCTTGCCGACAAAAACAATACTCTTTCCTGTCATGTCAGAGATCACAGTCATCCTATTGACTGGTCTTCTTCTATAACTGCCTACCCTACTTTTAACTTTCACAGTCGCCGCTTGGTTGAATCATCTTTAATACACAACTTTCCTTGTATGAATCTTTGTCCTGGCTTTGTAGATGCCTTCCTTTCCCATTACACTGTAAAATGCTCCAAATTTCACCCCCCCTTCCTGTGTGTTCTTCCTCCTACCCTCTGTGGGCCTCCAGCTCCCTTGCAGTGCTTCTCTTCCTTAGTATTTGACTGACACCACTGCCACTGAATGAATGTTAAGACATGTCCAACATCTGGGTATCTTTATTGTAGACGTTTTGCCATCCAGTGGCTTTATCAATACAGATTCCAGGACAACTTCAGAGACCAGAGCTATATACGAAAGATGAGGTAATCAGTCCCTCAGCCTTGGAGTTGGTGTGGAGAGCACCGTAGTTGTAGAGATTCTGGAGCACAGACAAGCAAAGCAAGCAAACAAGTTCAGGTAAGATCCCAATGGGATGAGCGGGGAAGACTGGACAGATGAAGAATAGCTGTGGAGAGGAGTGTTCTTAGTCAGAGAAATAGAGCTAGGGCTTAACCCAGCAGCTAAGGCGATCGTGGGGCAGACTTGAGAACAGGAATAGCAGGGACTGTTGCACCGAACTTGCAGTTGAAGTCTTGAATCTTGAGTAGCTGGCAGCAGGCTAGGTCACATCAGAGGGTAGAACACATATGAGAGTTATAGGAGTAACTGAGGAGGCAAGTTAGCAATGGAGCCATTTTCGAACTTTTTGAAGCTGCTCCTAGATAGGTGGTATAATTTAGCCTTGTTACTGAAGGTGAAACGTAGAGGCTTGATGAACTCAAGAACTTGGGTGAGTGTGAAGTGAAGCGGTGATTCACATGCATACTTGACTGTTTCAGCACCGAGGCTTTTGTCGAGTTCAGTACAAGTCATGGTGTCAGTATTTGAAGGAGAAGTGTAGAAGGTAAGGTTTTCCCATGAGGATTTACTGGAGTCGTCGTTATCTTCCTCTTCTGGAGTGGATTCATTGGGCGAATCTACAATGGTGGTAGCAGGTGACTCGGGGTCGACAGGAGCAGTAGAGAGGTGTAATGGTTTTGTAACAGCAGGCTGGGAGAGGTGGGAGACGGTGGTTGAGGCAACATGATCAACGTTGTCAGCGGTGGAAGTGGTTATAGAAGTTGCAGGAGCAGTTGCTTGGGCAGGAGACAGGTCTGTAGGTGCAGTAAAGTTCAGGGCGTTGCAGTGGTGACGTGTACTTAGCTCAGTGGTGACGTGTACTTAGCTCTGTGAAGACCTGTTTGTGTGCTCTTGAGTGGTGACCTGTACTTTGAGTGCTGACCTGTACTTAACTCTGTGAAGAAGTGTCTTGTTTGCTCCCGTGGACTGAACCAAGATGCCCTCCATCGAGCAACTTTACCAGCAACTTAAGGAAGAATTGAGTAGGCAGCGAAGATGGAGATACGGCGATTGACCGAGGAAAACAAGAGGATTCGTAGTAGTCCTCCTGTTTCGAGTCCTCAGGTCAAGAAGGGATCGTGGTCAGTGGCTGGACAGCAGGGGACGACGAAGTTGACGATCAAGAAGACGAATGGAAAGCCAGAAACGATGAAGAAGAAAGAGACTGCTGTGGAAACTCCCGTGGAAACCTCCAACGCATTCTCGGTGCTACCCGACGAATGTGAGTCTACTACTGGGATCGTCACGACGAACGACAAGGAAGGTAAGAATATTGTTGTTGTTGGGGATAGCCAGGTTAGATACATGGATAGGGCATTCTGCTTGAAGGACAGGAGTAGGAGACAAAGGGTATGCTTTCCTGGGGCTGGGATGGAGGACATTGTTAGCCGGCTTGACAACATCATGAACGGTAATGGGATCAATCCTATTATTTGCCTCAGTGCTGGAGGCAATGATGTAGGCAAGCGTAGAAGTGAGGATTTAGTTAGAAAGTTCAGGACAGCTATAGACATGATTAGGAAGAAGGGGGGGCGCCCTGTTATATGTGGCATTTTGCCAAGAAGAGGTGTTGGTAATGAATGGTTGTCCAGAGCAATTGGTATTAATTGTTGGCTGGATAAACACTGTAAGGATAATGCAGTACCATTCATTGACAACTGGGACAACTTCTATGGCCGAAATGACATGTATGCCAGGGATGGGGTTCACTTATCCAGGGCAGGTGTGGGTTTTCTTGCTAACTCAGTTGAGGGGGTTGTTAGGACTTTAAACTAGGATTAGTTAGAGGTATGGGTTTAGAAATGATTAATAATGAGTATGGATATATTGACTTATGCTCTGATATTAAGAATCTTAATAGTAACTGTCATGGAGTAACTCTGGGTAATGATAATTTCAGAAATTGTGTAAAAACAAAGATGAATAGGAAAAATGTGCAGAAGAAAAAACATATGATGGTATTTTATGCTAACAGTCGAAGTGCAAGAAATAAAATTAATGAACTACGTTTGGTAGCATGTGCTGGGAACTTTGATATCATTGCATTAACTGAAACGTGGTATGATTTAAAGAGTCGGGATATGACTGCTGAGTGTAATATTCAGGGATTTAAGTTATTCAATGTGGATAGATGTAATGGGAAGGGGGGAGGAGTTGCATTGTATGTTCGAGAAAATATTAATTGTTGCATAAAAAAAGGTATAAAAATAGATGGAGCAGTAACAGAGTCTGTTTGGGTAGAGTTCGTGGAGGGTCAAGAAAAACTAATTCTAGGTGTAATATACCGACCTCCAGGCTTGGATCACGATAGAGGGAGACTTCTTTGGGACGAAATTGTTAGGGCTTCTGGACACAGTAACGTAGTCATAGTAGGGGATTTTAACTTTAGCCAAATTGACTGGAATTCTTTGACAGGTAATCTAGAGTCCAGTGACTTCATGGAAACAGTTCAGGACTGTTTTCTGAAACAGAGTGTAACTGAACCTACCAGGGGTAATAATTTGCTAGACCTAGTCTTGTCAAATAAGGAAACACTAGTGAATAATCTGGAGATCACTGAAGAGCTTGGCGCAAGTGATCACAAATCCATCACCTTTAGCATTAATTGGGAATGCAAGAATAATGATAATACAGTAAAAATCCCCGATTTTCGTTCTGCCGATTATAATGGACTTAGGGAACATCTGTCTAATCTTGATTGGGGTTATCTAGCTAATGATTTTATTGACGATAATCATACTTATGAATATGAAGGGATCTGCTTTTATGATTGTTTTCTTAATAATGTACACAGTGCCCAGAGTATATACATTCCCCAGAGAGAAATTAGGTCTAATAATAACGATCCCAAATGGGTTAACAGGAGGTTAAAGCATCTATTAGGGGAGAAAAGGGGAATTTATAGGCGCATCAGAAGAGGAGAGGTTAACCTTACTGACCAATATGTTCAGCTTAAAAGAGAAGTAAAAAAGGCGATTAGAAAGGCTAAACGTGACTATGAAATTAGAGTCGCTAATGAATCAAAGACTAATCCAAAGGGGTTCTTTCAAGTGTATAGGACGAAGGTGAAGGAAAAAGTAGGACCTCTGAAATCTGGGAATGGACAGCTGACGGATAATGAACTGGAAATGTGTTCCTTATTTAATGACTATTTTTTGTCAGTTTTTACACAGGAAGATGTAAATGAGATTCCAGTAATTAACAATTATTTAGTTCCTGATGAATTTAAGTTAACTAATATTACTGTCACGAGGGACATGGTTATTAAACAGATAGACAAACTGAAACAAAATAAGTCCCCGGGACCCGATGAGTTGTTTTCAAGGGTACTTAAGGAATGCAAGATGGAGCTTAGTCAGCCATTAACGAGTGTATTCAATGCGTCCATCCTTACCAGTGTTGTGCCAGAGATGTGGAAGATGGCTAATGTGGTTCCTATATTCAAATCAGGGGATAAGTCCACTCCTTCAAATTACCGTCCAATAAGCCTGACATCTATAGTGGGCAAGTTATTAGAATCAATTATAGCTGACATTATCAGAAGTCACCTTGAAGAGCATAACTTGATAAATGAATCTCAGCATGGATTCACGAGAGGTCGTTCCTGCCTGACAAACTTACTGACGTTCTTCAATAGAACATTTGAGGCAGTTGACAGTGATAAGGAATATGATATTGTTTATTTGGATTTTAGTAAAGCCTTCGACAGAGTACCTCACAAGAGACTCTTAAGAAAAGTGGCAGCTCATGGTATAGGAGGTAAAGTTCTAGCATGGATTGAGGCATGGCTTACCAATAGAAAGCAGAGAGTTACCATTAATGGAGTGAAATCTGAATGGGGATTAGTCACTAGTGGCGTTCCACAAGGATCAGTTTTAGGCCCTCTCTTGTTCATAATTTACATTAATGACCTTGATGAAGGGATTACTAGTGACATGAGTAAGTTTGCTGATGATACAAAGATAGGCCGTATAATTCACTCTGAGGAGGATATCAATGAACTCCAGGACGATTTGAACAAATTAATGTCTTGGTCTGAGAAATGGCAGATGAAGTTTAATGTGGATAAGTGTAAGGTACTTGCCCTTGGTAATGAAAATAACCCTCGAAGCTATAATCTAGGTGAAGTAGAGCTTGGTCATACAGAATGTGAAAAAGACTTGGGAGTCATGGTAAGCAGAAATCTAAAGCCAAGACAGCAGTGCCTCAGTGTGCGCAACAAGGCCAACAGATTACTTGGATTTATCTCAAGAAGTATAAGTAACAGAAGTCCAAAAGTTATTTTACAGCTCTATACATCACTAGTGAGGCCTCATTTAGATTATGCTGCTCAGTTTTGGTCCCCTTACTACAGGATGGACATAGACTCATTAGAGAACATACAGAGAAGAATGACTAAAATGATTTACTGTGTAAGGAACCTCCCGTATGAAGATAGACTTAAAGCCTTAAATCTCCACTCTCTGGAGAGGCGTAGAATGAGGGGAGATATCATTGAAGTGTATAAGTGGATGACGGGCATAAACAAGGGAGACATTAATAAAGTACTGAGGGTGTCGAACCAGGTAAGAACCAGGAATAATGGATTTAAGTTGGATAAATTTAGATTTAGAAAGGACATAGGTAAGTACTGGTTTTCTAACAGAGTTGTAGATGCGTGGAACAGTCTTCCCAGTGGGGTGATAGAGGCTAGGACCTTGGGTAGCTTTAAGAAGAGACTGGACAAATATATGAGTGGGAGGGGCTGGGTTTGATTGGTGTTGGGGGGTGCGGGAGTTGTTTCTTGAGTAGCTTTAGGTAGATGTCGTTTTGATAAGGACCTGCCTCGTATGGGCCAGTAGGCCTTCTGCAGTGTTCCTACATTCTTATGTTCTTATGTTCTTAGTAGGTTCTACAGTTCATTTTGCTCCAGAATGTTCGAGTCACTTTCCATAGTCCCTTTGAACTATGTTATGCGGAAGGAAGACAGTACCGCAGCTATAACTAAGAAAAGAATGCCTGCGTATTGTAACTGTTGAATCGGCAATAGAACTTAGAAAAGAGATCGTGAGCTTGCTCAGCATTCTGCACTCATTACACATTCCACTCTTGATGGCATGAAACCATAGGTTATGTCCAACATTCATCAAAGGTGCTTTGCTAATGTTATGGTTAGAGAAGTAATCAGTTGGTGTTTTTGACCCATGTCCAAGAGCGTCCTTGAAATACAGACTGGAGGGAAAAAGATTCTTGAGCACCTTGTTTCTGAGACTAGGGGCGCGGAGTCTTAGTAACAGTGTCATTATCTTCTATTATAGGTCGAGGTCACTTGGGCAAGGGTCTCGAGCTAATCCATCCTGTCAAGTGTGAACCATCCAAAATTCGACGAACTTTGGGGAGAAAAGATGGAACCATGGTCAAGGTCAAGTGAAGGTCAGAGGTCACTAAAAGATCAACCAGAGTTCCGGCACCGGGGTCAAGTAATAAGGTGTTACCCGAAAGCGGTAGCGGATTCGTGGTAAGGTCCGTAGGCGTGCCAGGGTCAATTAAAGGTGCCGCTGAGAAAATAAGAGGCCCCGGAGGAGACGAATCATGGAAATGATTATCCATAATTTTTTTCTCTTTTCCTCAAGATAAAAACAAAGAAAAAGGAAAAAAGAGGGGACAGCTCCTTGGAGAATCAGGATTTATACGAGTGTTCTCAATAGGGCCCACAATTCTATTATCATGCTCATCTAGAAATTTGACTATTTGACTCCCATTGGTGTTTGTTATAGACCCTTCAGTATTTCTATGACTGGCATTAATGTCACAAATAATAATGTGATCTGGTATAGCATCAGGTTGAAAGTGATTAGACAAGACATAAATACTGATGTTAATGGAGGAGTTGCCTGCAAATACTAATAGTTTCATTGCCGGCTACTTGTTAAGGTAGGGTCAGTCTAGCTCCCGCTATTCCCGCCTTTTTTCCCCCACCCCGAAAGTGATAGTTTGATTGCCGGCTGCTTGTTAAGGTAGGGTCAGTCTAGCTCCAGCTATCCCTTCCCCTCCTTCTCCCCCCCCCTTCGATAGGTGACGTGTGGGGCTCCGGTCCAAACAGTAATCACTAGACTCACAGCTCCAAGCACTACTGTAAGTACATGCCTGCCTTGTATTCTAGTGGATTTATTGGTTGAAAGCTTCACTTTTGACCAATAATAAACTTAGTCCTTTCAGTCTTGCTCTAAGTTGACTGTTGTAATAATCACCACATCTTTTAGGTATTGTACTTATCATGGAGAGTGATTTCTTAAGCAGTGGGTAACCTGTCTATCTTTCCAGCTTGGATGACAGAGAGGGTCACCTGCCAATCAACGAGTAGAATTGAAGGAGACGGACTAACGTTCTGAGATGTCCCAAATTTTGATCCACTTACCTGTTTGTGTATGCAAGTAGCAGGATATAACCCCTCATCATTGCAGTGGAAAAACCTGCTTTCCTGTCATCTGGAAGGATTATTGAAAGCTAGAAAATCTGTGAAGAACGAGCCGGTGGGTTGTCATCAACACCTGCGACCCCCCCCCCCCCCCCCATCATCAGCAACGGCTACGATTTCAACAGCACGCAGTGTCACCAACACCAGACACCCACGTTTTATATACATTTATATTAGCGTTGAATTCAGTTATCATTTATATTTTTCATTTTTCATTTTCTTTAATGTAGGATTAATATTTCATACTTAAGTGTTTTATATTTTATATTTTCTAAATAATAAAGTGTTTATGTTTGTCAGTTTTTATTCTTTTTCTATTCATTAATTTTCCTGAGGAGGAGCCAGCCTTGGTAATACTGTCTGAAGTTGTTACAGGGCTGAGTAAGCCTTCACAAGTGGCGACCTTGCCAGGATCAACTCTACTGAATCAAGATTCAACTCCATCTCGAATCTACCATTGGAACTTCAACGCCGCATACCACAGACGGTTACCACCAGCCATGAGTAATCATTCTCTATGGTAGGACTACAGTACAGGTATTTAAAAGATTTGGTGATTGTTATAGTCTCAATTTATTGTAAGTCAAGTCAAGGCAGGAATACTAGTTAATTCTGCCATCTATTTTTGTGTGAGCTTGAAACACTTTGGAGGATTAGACTCTAGGGACCCGAGATTTTCCAGTGACAATTTGTTTCATTGAGCTCTTTATTATATCAAGGGAACTGTCATAGGACACTCTTGATTTGTTGGTGAGAAGATTGGATGGTCAAGTGACCCCATTCTACTTACTGTTTGCTCGGAGCCGGCATAGAACCCTTCGTTTTAATTAATACATATTGTTTAATTGAAGCAGGGATCGAGCCCTCTGGTTTATTTACAGTTTGAGCGGAGCAGGAATTGAACCCTCCGTTTTCTTTAATACCCGTTTCATTTCCCCTGATAGTTTAAGTTATTCTTGCAAGTATGGAGGAATACCAGTTTTGGATGAACGCTGGAAGTAAGTTAGGAATAACAGGGAAAAATTTAGAATCTTTCATTAGTGCTAAGATCCAGGAAAGACTTGAAAGAGAGAGAATTGAGAGAGAAGAGAGCTAGAAAGGGAAAGAGAAAAAGAAAAGGAGAGAGAGAGAATCGAAAGAGAAGAGAAAAAGGAGAGAGAGAGAATTGAGAAGAGAAAAAGGAGAGAGAGAGAATTGAGAGAGAAATCCAAGAAAGATAGTTAGAAAGAGAAAGAGAAGACAAAAAGGAGCGTGATAGACTTGATCGTGAAGAAAGAGCTAGAGCTAAAATACGTGAGGAACAAGCTAAAATACGTGAGGAACAGGCTAAAATAAGAGAACTTGAGGAAAGAGCAAAGGATAGAGAAGTTGAGGAAAAAGCTAGAGAACGTGAGGAAAAAGCTAGAGAACTTGAGTTAATAGAGAGAGAAAAGGATCGCGAGCTCGAAAAATCTCGCCTTGAATTAGAGAATAAAAAGTTAACTCTTACACAACAACAATTAGAGGAAGGAGTAATTGAACATCATGCAGCTAGTGCACATATTCCAACACCTAATTTACCTCCCTTCACAGAGGGGGAAGACATAACTTCATACATTATCAGGTTTGAAAATACCGCTACCCTCTGTGAATGGCCTGCTGACACCTGGGCTACCAGGTTAGGAATGTTATTTTCTGGTACAGCTTTGAATATCTATGCAACTTTGTCGCAGGATATCATATGTAATTATAACCTACTGAAGAAGGCAATCCTTAAAGCATATCAAAAAACCACTAATTCTTACAGGAAAGATTTCAGGTATGCCACCTTACAGCCTGGCCAGAACTTTCAGCAGTTACAGGTAACACTCTTTCGTTTGTTCGACTTTTGGATAGAGAGTTCAGGAATTGATCACAGTTATGAATCTCTTAGAGACTTCATGGTTGCTGACCAGTTCCTGACAGCTCTTCCTCACCAGATACGAACATTCATTAGAGAACGTAACCTGATTAAAGCTGAGGAAGTTGCTGAGGCTGCTGACCTGTATGCTGAGGCTCACAATTCCTATAAAGACCTAAAGGGATCGAACCCTAAGGGCAAGGGTTCATCAGACCTTAAGAAATCAAAGCCTCTAGTGGAAAGTAAAATGACTTCTTTTATTCCTGTTTGTCATTTGTGTGGTGTTAAGGGACATAAACGTCCAGATTGTCCTTCTAAGAAGGTCCAAAAAGTTGGAAGATGTTTTAAAGACTGTAATGACCAAGCACCCTTCTGTTCAGGAACAGTTAATGGACTTAATGTATCTACCATTTTACGAGACACTGGATGCACATGTATAGTCATTTCTGATAAGCTGTTCCCTAATCTTAAAGAAACTCATTCCTCTGCTATACTTTCAGACTACTTGGGCCGTACAGACACTTTTCCTACCATCCGTTGTTACATTAGGTCTAAATGGTTCACAGGTTGGTCTGAAGCCGTACTAGCTCCCATCACTTCTTGCTCCGTACTAATAGGTAATGTAAAAGGTGCCATTCTTCCTTCTGAGGTTGACCTTTCATCACCAAAGATGGACATAAGTGTTTCAGATCCTCTTCCTGTAGAGTCGGAGAAGCCCCTCGAAAGTTCAGATGAGACAATGTCTCGTGAGATTCATGTGGGATTAAAAACCAGTGATGCTACTCTCGAAAGCGAGGTAGTAGGATCACCGGTTCACTTGTTAGATGAAAGTGAAGATATCACCTCCGATACCATAAATGTCTTGACTAGGGCTCAGACCAAAGCCCAGGCTTCTCCTACTATCCATCCTTTGATTTTCCCTGACTTTAAGCCTTTAGATATATCGAAGGACTCCTTTGTCAATTTACAACGTAATTGCCCTTCTCTTCAGAATTGCCATAATGCCGCTAAACAAAATCAAGTTATCCAAAGGAAAAACTTTTCATATAAATTTGAATATATAAAAGGTATCTTGTACAAGTCAGTATTCAAATTAAATTCAGATGAGATAGACTATTCCATCTTAGTTGTTCCAAGTCAATGCAGAGAGACTGTTCTTAAAATGGCTCATGACCTGCCAGTGGCCGGACATTTCTCGCATCGTAAAACCTTAAATAAAATTAGGGAAACCTATTTTTGGCCAAAAATGTCCTCAGATGTCACTACCTATTGTAGATCGTGTAAAGTTTGCCAACTGTCATCCTCCCGAGGTACCAGGCGAGTACCTATGGTCAAAATGCCTATCTTTATGGTACCGTTTGAAAGAGTAGCTGTTGACAAAGTTGGTCCTTTATCACCACTTTCATCTTGGGGACACAGATATATTAACATTAGTTGATTATGCTTCGAGTTTCCCTGAAGCCATTCCCTTAAAGACCATAACTACTACAGAGGTGGCTGAAGCCCTTTTGTCCATCTTCTCCAGAGTGGGCATCCCTAGAGAAATTTTGTCTGACCGTGGGACACAATTCACATCTGACTTAATGCAACATCTATACCAACTTCTGGGAGTGAAGCCTCTCTTCACCACACCCTATCATCCCAGCTGTAATGGGAGGATTGAGCGCCAGCATTCGATTCTCAAGTCCATTTTAAGGAAACTTTGCTCCCTTAAACCTAAGGAGTGGCATCGTTACCTACCCTGTGCTTTGTTTGCCATGAGGGAAGTTCCCAGTGACTCTTTGGGGTTTTCACCTTTTGAACTTCTCTATGGTAGACAGGCCAGAGGCCCATTGTCCATCCTTCATGACTTATGGACTAATGAGGAGGTAAATGCTGAGGTTCAGTCTTCTTACCAGTTTCTCCTTGACCTTAGATCCAAACTTGAGGAGACCTCTGACATAGTTTCGAAAAACCTAAGTTTGTCAATGGACCAGTACAAAACCTATTTTGATTCCAAAAGTCAGAGGAGAAGTTTTAAAGTAGGTGATGAAGTTCTTGTACTTTTGCCGATCAAGTCAAATAAATTATTAGTAGCATGGAAAGGTCCATATAAAGTATTAAAAATTTGTGGGAAAGTTGACTACCTCATAGAAGTCAAGGGGAAACCTAGCTTTATCATATCAACATAAAGTCAAATAAATTATTAGAGCATGGAAAGGTCCATGCCAAATAAAGTAATGTTTTGCTTAGGTTACGCTCACATGGCCTCACTGCCAAGCCGAAGAAATGCTTCCTTGGGTATAACAAGATTAGATATCTTGGACTGATACTTTCTAATAACTCTCTGCAGCCTCTCCCAGTAAAATCAAAGCTTTATTAGAATTTAAATTCCCCAAAACCAAGAAGCTCATGCGTAGCTTTCTTGGTTCTGTAAATTTTTATGCACGGTTTATCCCGAACCTTACTGATCTTACAGGCATCTTATCCGACTTCCTTAAAAAGTCTGTGAAGGAACCTCTTGAACTTTCCGACGTAGCTCGGGAAAAGTTTAATGAGATTAAAAGTATCTTTTCGAAAGACCCTATACTTAAGATTCCAGATATTAATAAAACATTTTGTTTAAGAACTGATGCCTCCAATACTGGCTTAGGTGCGGTGTTACTACAATACCATGATGGTACTCCCTTCCCTGTATGCTTCCTAAGCTGGAAACTCCTTCCCGCAGAAACAAGATACTCCACAATAGAAAAGGAATGTTTAGCCCTTGTGTGGGGTATCTCCAAACTTAAATTTTATTTGCTGGGAAAAGAATTCATTTTAGAAACGGACCACAAACCTTTGATATACCTAGAAACTTTTAAGGGAACCAACAGTCGCCTCTTGAGGTGGACATTGGCACTCCAGGCTTTTAAGTTCCATATTGTGTATATCAATGGTTCATCCAATTATTTCTCTGACTGGTTAAGTCGTGACAGTCAGTAGAAGATTTGTTGCCTTACGCGACTTCCACATGTTAGAACTTTTTCCTCGCCTATTCTTCTTATACTCCTTGACTATAAGTCTTGGTATGGGGGAGTGTGAGGGAAAAGTTCAATAGATAGGAGTAGCGATATAGTAACAATAGTTTCATTGCCGGCTACTTGTTAAAGTAGAGTAAGTCCAGCTCCCGCTATTCCCGCCTTTTTTCCCCCACCCCGAAAATGATAGTTTGACTGCCGGCTACTTGTTAAGGTAGGGTCAGTCTAGCTCCCGCTATCCCTTCCCCTCCTTCCCCACCCCCCCAAAAGGTGACGTGTGGGGCTCCTGTCCAAACAGTAATCACTAGACTCACAGCTCCCAGCACTACTGTAAGTACATGCCTACCTTGTATTCTAGTGGATTTATTGGTTGAAAGCTTCACTTTTGACCAATAATAAACTTAGTCCTTTCAGTCTTGCTCTAAGTTGACTGTTGTAATAATCACCACATCTTTTAGGTATTGTACTTATCATGGAGAGTGATTTCTTAAGCAGTGGGTAACCTGTCTATCTTTCCAGCTTGGATGACAGAGAGGGTCACCTGCCAATCAACGAGTAGAATTGAAGGAGACGGACTAACGTCCTGAGATGTCCCAAATTTTGATCCACTTACCTGTTTGTGTATGCAAGTAGCAGGATATAACCCCTCATCATTGCAGTGGAAAAACCTGCTTTCCTGTCATCTGGAAGGATTATTGAAACTAGGTATCTGTGAAGAACGAGCCGGTGGGTTGTCACCAACACCTGCGACCCCCCCCCCCCCCCATCATCAGCAACGGCTACGATTTCAACAACACGCAGTGTCACCAACACCAGACACCCAAGTACATTTATATTAGCGTTGAATTCAGTTATCATTTATATTTTTCATTTTTCATTTTCTTTAATGTAGGATTAATATTTCATATTTAAGTGTTTTATATTTTATATTTTCTAAATAATAAAGTGTTTATGTTTGTCAGTTTTTATTCTTTTTCTATACATTAATTTTCCTGAGGAGGAGCCAGCCTTGGTAATACTGTCTGAAGTTGTTACAGGGCTGAGTAAGAGTGACCATCACTGGTCAGGCAGAGGGCCTCACAACAACGCATTCTTGCAAATTTTTAGTAATATTCTCTTGCTGTTTTCATCAAAGTTTCTTGATTAACATTATCTAGATTAGAGTTAGTTAGATTGTCGTCTAGCAATAACAATAAAAAAAAAAGTCGGACTAAGTCTGTCCAAGTTTTCCAACATCTTAGTTTCTCCCGTTTTGTTTCATTATTGGCCATGTGGTACGTTGTATTTGGTTAATTTTGATGCACAATTTAATGTAACTGCACTAACCCAACCAAAGTTAAATATGAAATATGATGCTTCGAAGAAATAGCTAAACTTTCTGAATTTCGAATCTGTTTATAAACAGTCGGAATTAAGACCGTTGCTTAGTAGGATGAGCTTCGCCACACTAGTGGCGGTGACTGCGTAGGTGAAGGAATGTTGACACCGCCGCTACAGTAGCTGGCACAGTCTCTGTTGATGCTGACACTGCCGCTACAGTAGCTGACAAGGCTGCTATTGTAACTGACACGGATGCTACAGTAGCTGACACGGCCGCTACGGTAGCTGACACGGCCGCTACGGTAGCTGACACGGCCGCTACGGTAGCTGACACGGCCGCTACGGTAGCTGACACGGCCGCTACGGTAGCTGACACGGCCGCTACGGTAGCTGACACGGCCGCTACGGTAGCTGACACGGCCGCTACATTAGCTGACACGGCAGCCACTGTAACTGACGCTATCGCCACTGTAGCTGACACTTTCGCCACTGTAGCTGACACTGTCGCCACTGCAGCACTCATCCATCACCGGTAGTCTCATTACTACAGTGGCAGCAATCCATCATCACCAGTCCCATTACCGACCTACGTACTTCACCCGTGCTTGAACTTTGACCCAGCTAGAGGTGACCTGGTAGGTCCCAACCACCAGTGGTAGGGTAGGAGGGGTATCAGGTCACACGCCATGATGGCTGGGTGACTGATGGTGCTGTTGACCATTGGGGGGGGGGAAGTAGGGAGGAGGGATGCTGGTCACGACCAGATTGTTAGAGAATACAATGCAAGGAGATAAACCCCGGGACAAGAGGCACTGCGATGTTCGGGATGGTGATGAGGAAGACAAGCCTCAGGGAAAAGGGTGGGTAGTTGAGGTGAAGGGGCAAAGGAAAAAAGGGTGTCAATTTGAGGGAAAGGAGCAGTGAGGTGTAGGTAGTTTGAGTAAGTGTGCGTACTCGCCTACTTTCAATCACCTGGTTGTGGTTGCAGGGGTCGATTCAAAGCTCCTGGCCCCAACTCTTCAGTGGCCGCCACTTGGTCACTCTTCCTAAGCCATGAGCTTAATCGTACCTCTTCTTAAAACTATGTATGGATCCTGCCTCTACTACATCACTTCCCAGACTATTCCACTTCCTGACAACTCTGTAACTGAAGAAATACTTCCTAACATCCCAGTGATTCTTTGGAGTCTTCAACTTCCAACTGACTCCTTGTTGTTGTGTGTGTACTCACCTAGTTGAGGTTGCGGGGGTCGAGTCCGAGCTCCTGGCCCCGCCTCTTCACTGATCGCTACTAGGTCACTCTCCCTGAGCCGTGAGCTTTATCATACCTCTGCTTAAAGCTATGTATGGATCCTGCCTCCACTACATCGCTTCCCAAACTATTCCACTTACTGGCTACTCTGTACTCACCTAATTGTGGTTGCAGGGGTCGAGACTCAGCTCCTGGCCCCTGTGTGTGTGTGTGTGTGTGTGTGTGTGTGTGTGTGTGTGTGTGTGTGTGTGTGTGTGTGTGTGTGTGTGTGTGTGTGTGTGTGTGGGCGAGAGAGAGCGAGCCCAAGAAAGTTATTTGAGTTCATGATGGGAGGTGTTGTGGGAGGCCACAGTAGTGCTACCGAGGGAAATAACAGACGTGGGAGAAAAGAGGAGTACCACTGGGGAGGGTAAATGACGTAGGAGGACAGAGTTCCACTGAGGAGATTAACAATCTCGGTAGTATCAGGGCAAGGCACTATCACTGTGGCACTATCACTGGCACTATCACTGTGGCACTATCACTGTGGCATTAGATGCTGGAATTGCAAGTTCAGTTTTGAGAAAGAAAATGAGTCTTCAGTGACAGAGACGGAAGTTAGTGCAAGGCTTAAGACAAGACTCTGCCAAGTAGTCCTGGAGACAAGACTCTGCCAAGTAGTCCTGGAGACAAGACTCTGCCAAGTAGTCCTGGAGACAAGACTCTGCCAAGTAGTCCTGGAGACAAGACTCTGCCAAGTAGTCCTGGAGACAAGACTCTGCCAAGTAGTCCTGGAGACAAGACTCTGCCAAGTAGTCCTGGAGACAAGACTCTGCCAAGTAGTCCTGGAGACAAGACTCTGCCAAGTAGTCCTGGAGACAAGACTCTGCCAAGTAGTCCTGGAGACAGGACTCTGCCAAGTAGTCCTGGAGACAAGACTCTGCCAAGTAGTCCTGGAGACAAGACTCTGCCAAGTAGTCCTGGAGACAAGACTCTGCCAAGTAGTCCTGGAGACAAGACTCTGCCAAGTAGTCCTGGAGACAAGACTCTGCCAAGTAGTCCTGGAGACAAGACTCTGCCAAGTAGTCCTGGAGACAGGACTCTGCCAAGTAGTCCTGGAGACAAGACTCTGCCAAGTAGTCCTGGAGACAAGACTCTGCCAAGTAGTCCTGGAGACAAGACTCAGCCAAGTAGTCCTGGAGACAAGACTCTGCCAAGTAGTCCTGGAGACAAGACTCTGCCAAGTAGTCCTGGAGACAAGACTCTGCCAAGTAGTCCTGGAGACAAGACTCTGCCAAGTAGTCCTGGAGACAAGACTCTGCCAAGTAGTCCTGGAGACAAGACTCTGCCAAGTAGTCCTGGAGACAAGACTCTGCCAAGTAGTCCTGGAGACAAGACTCTGCCAAGTAGTCCTGGAGACAAGACTCTGCCAAGTAGTCCTGGAGACAAGACTCTGCCAAGTAGTCCTGGAGACAAGACTCTGCCAAGTAGTCCTGGAGACAAGACTCTGCCAAGTAGTCCTGGAGACAAGACTCTGCCAAGTAGTCCTGGAGACAAGACTCTGCCAAGTAGTCCTGGAGACAAGACTCTGCCAAGTAGTCCTGGAGACAAGACTCTGCCAAGTAGTCCTGGAGACAAGACTCTGCCAAGTAGTCCTGGAGACAAGACTCTGCCAAGTAGTCCTGGAGACAAGACTCTGCCAAGTAGTCCTGGAGACAAGACTCTGCCAAGTAGTCCTGGAGACAAAACTCTCCCAAGTAGTCTCTGCCAAGGAGTCCCGGAGAAAAGACTATGCCAAGTAGTCCTGGAGACAAGACTCTGCCAAGTAGTCCTGGAGACAAGACTCTGCCAAGTAGTCCTGGAGACAAGACTCTGCCAAGTAGTCCTGGAGGCAAGACTCTGCCACGTAGTCCTGGAGACAAGACTCTGCCAAGTAGTCCTGGAGACAAGACTCTGCCAAGTAGTCCTGGAGACAAGACTCTGCCAAGTAGTCCTGGAGACAAGACTCTGCCAAGTAGTCCTGGAGACAAGACTCTGCCAAGTAGTCCTGGAGACAAGACTCTGCCAAGTAGTCCTGGAGACAAGACTCTGCCAAGTAGTCCTGGAGACAAGACTCTGCCAAGTAGTCCTGGAGACAAGACTCTGCCAAGTAGTCCTGGAGACAAGACTCTGCCAAGTAGTCCTGGAGACAAGACTCTGCCAAGTAGTCCTGGAGACAAGACTCTGCCAAGTAGTCCTGGAGACAAGACTCTGCCAAGTAGTCCTGGAGACAAGACTCTGCCAAGTAGTCCTGGAGACAAGACTCTGCCAAGTAGTCCTGGAGACAAGACTCTGCCAAGTAGTCCTGGAGACAAGACTCTGCCAAGTAGTCCTGGAGACAAGACTCTGCCAAGTAGTCCTGGAGACAAGACTCTGCCAAGTAGTCCTGGAGACAAGACTCTGCCAAGTAGTCCTGGAGACAAGACTCTGCCAAGTAGTCCTGGAGACAAGACTCTGCCAAGTAGTCCTGGAGACAAGACTCTGCCAAGTAGTCCTGGAGACAAGACTCTGCCAAGTAGTCCTGGAGACAAGACTCTGCCAAGTAGTCCTGGAGACAAGACTCTGCCAAGTAGTCCTGGAGACAAGACTCTGCCAAGTAGTCCTGGAGACAAGACTCTGCCAAGTAGTCCTGGAGACAAGACTCTGCCAAGTAGTCCTGGAGACAAGACTCAGCCAAGTAGTCCTGGAGACAAGACTCTGCCAAGTAGTCCTGGAGACAAGACTCTGCCAAGTAGTCCTGGAGACAAGACTCTGCCAAGTAGTCCTGGAGACAAGACTCTGCCAAGTAGTCCTGGAGACAAGACTCTGCCAAGTAGTCCTGGAGACAAGACTCTGCCAAGTAGTCCTGGAGACAAGACTCTGCCAAGTAGTCCTGGAGACAAGACTCTGCCAAGTAGTCCTGGAGGCAAGACTCTGCCAAGTAGTCCTGGAGACAAGACTCTGCCAAGTAGTCCTGGAGACAAGACTCTGCCAAGTAGTCCTGGAGACAAGACTCTGCCAAGTAGTCCTGGAGACAAGACTCTGCCAAGTAGTCCTGGAGACAAGACTCTGCCAAGTAGTCCTGGAGACAAGACTCTGCCAAGTAGTCCTGGAGACAAAACTCTGCCAAGTAGTCCTGGAGACAAGACTCTGCCAAGTACTGGAGACAAGACTCTGCCAAGTAAACTCTGCCAAGTAGTCCTGGAGACAAGACTCTGCCAAGTAGTCCTGGAGGCAAGACTCTGCCAAGTAGTCCTGGAGACAAAACTCTGCCAAGTAGTCCTGGAGACAAGACTCTGCCAAGTAGTCCTGGAGACAAGACTCTGCCAAGTAGTCCTGGAGGCAAGACTCTGCCAAGTAGTCCTGGAGACAAAACTCAACCAAGTAATCCTGGAGAAAAGACCCTGCCAAGTAGTCCTGGAGATATGACTCTGGCAAGTAGTCCTGGAGACAAGACTCAACCAAGTAATCCTGGAGATATGAATTGGCTGTGTAGACTTCCAGAACCAGAACAGAGAACCAATGAGTGAAAGAGGAAGAGAGAAGAGAGAGGAGAGGAGAGGAGAGGAGAGAGGAGAGGAGAGAGAAGGGGAGATAGAAAGGGAGAGAGAAAGGGAGAGAGAAAGGGAGAGAGAAAGGGAGGGAGAGAAAGGGAGAGAGAGAGAGAGAGAGAGAGAGAGAGAGAGAGAGAGAGAGAGAGAGAGAGAGACACATTTACTTATCCAAGAGAAGAAATGCCAGCTGCACTAAGCTACATCAATCACCAGCTAAGAGCTATATCAGCTTGGGGAAATAGATGGCAAGTAATATTTACACCTGAGAAAACGCAAATGATGATCGTCTCTAGGCACCGTGATGGTAATGCTGGTGCAGTAGTAAGGATGAATGGGAGGGTGTTGGCACCTGGAGAAGTTGATATCCTTGGGGTGAAATTTGACTCCAAACTAACCATGAAGAACCATGTTGTAAATCTTGCAAACAAGGCGGCCAGGAAGCTTACAGCACTTCGCCGTATCTCGCATCTGCTAGACAGTATGGGTTGCAAGATTCTGTACGAGGCACAAGTACGCTCACACCTTGAGTATGCTCCACTTTCTTGGTTTGCCTGCCCCCCCCCCCTCCTCTCATCTGCGCCTGCTTGACAGAGTAGAGAACAGAGCAAGACGTCTCACCTCTCGCCTGGACCCATCCTGGATAGATCTGTCATTTCAGCAGAGCCTTCAACACACGAGGGATGTGGGTGGCCTTACTGTTATGTACAAGGCCAATATTGTCCAAGTACCACACTTAGATCCACTTCGAGGACAGCGTGAAACAAGCTTTTATGCCACAAGACGGGCAGAAAGCAGCAACTTCACTATGGCTGCACCCTTCTCCAGAACATCACTCCATCTGAGATCATATATACACCGGATGACTCGAGTATGGAACACATTCGTACAGCATAATGTCAACGAGATAAAGGCAGTTGATCAAATGAAAATGCTGGCCCACAGATGGCTCCAGCTTCATCCTGTTCCCTACTTGTATGTCTCATAACAATAAAAATGCTTTCATATGAGCTGATGTAGGTAACAGCTCTTAGCTTGCTAATAAAGTTAGGAATCCTTAACCTGTAAATAGCTTGTCAATAAAGCTAGGTATCCTTAACCTTGTCAAACCCTGTGTAAAAAAAAAAAAGATTCTCCTTTGCTAGCTTCAAGAACTATGTCAAAGTTGTCAGTGGTGACAATAAGACAGGATGAAGTGTATCTTCGTAAATTGCTGGACCAAGAAAAGGCTTTGGGCCTAGCTAAGGTTAGCTCAAGATTGCTGAGTACATGTGCAGACCAACTAGCATCAACTATAACTCGCATCTAACAGTACTAACACAGTGTTGTGTAAATGACTTTCTCTGCGGAAAGAGGCAATTGTAGTCCCTGTTCACAAAAGGAAGAGTAGAGAGAAAATCAGCAACTACAGATCAATGTCATTACTGTCAATCACTGGCAAGATTCTTGAGACAACAATCTCACGGCCGACGGCAGCATTTTTCGGCTACCACTCGCTTCTTCTTGACCATCAGTATGGCTTCAGAAAAAGATTACTGCTGCTGATATGTTGTTAATTAAATCTCTCCACTACGTGTCATCAGTCACTGAATGAATCGAAGATCAGTTATGCAGAAGCACTGGGTAATCCTGCGAGTTTTGGCAAAACTGCAAGAACTAGGAGTCACTGGCTCTGCACTCTTTCCTAAGTGATTACCTTCAATGTAGATCTCGATGGGACAGAATCAACAAGACACACTACTGGTGCCAGTGTTCCTCAGGGAAGTGTACTTGGGGCATTGTTATGGTATGTCTGCTTCACTGACCTTCTTTAACTCATCCCAGAATTACATGCGTATGCTGACGACTGCACATTGACATTTACTTATTCAAGGGCGGTAATGTTAGCTTCTCTCTGTTACATTAATCACCAGCTTATAACTATTTCAGCCTGAGGAAAACGATGGCAGGTTACATTTGCTTCTGAGAAAACATGGTGGTAATTCAGGGGCAATGGTAAGAATGAATGGAAGGGTGTTAGAACTCTGGGATAAGGTTGATATCCTTGAGGTGAAATCTGATTCCAAACCATCTAAGGAGAGCCACATAGTAAATCTTGCAAACAAGACAGCCTGGACAGATCTTACATTTCGCAAAGCTATCAACACTGGTTGGATGTGGGTGGCCTTACTGTTATGTACAGGCCAATATTGTCCAGGTACTACATATGGCTCTAGTTTATGATCAGCAAGAAGAGAGCTTCTACACAACAAGGTGGTTAGCAAACAGTAGCTGCACTCTCACTGCATACTTCTCAAGAACATCACTTCATCCGAAATCCTTTATTTCTAGGATGACTCGAATTAGGAATATGTTTGCATAACATTATGATATCAATGAAACAAAGCCAGTTCACCAAATGAAAATGCTGACCCTCAGATGGCTCTAACTTCACCCATTCCCTATTTATATGTTTAATAATAATTAAAAGGCTTGCAATTATGCTGATTGTAAATGAAGAGCAGAGAGAGAGAGAGAGAGAGAGAGAGAGAGAGAGAGAGTGTGTGTGTGTAGAGAGGAGAGCGAGAGTAGAGAGGAGAGGAAAGCGAGAGTAGAGAAGAGAGGAAAGCGAGAGTAGAGAGGAGAGGAAAGCGAGAGTAGAGAGGAAAGGAAAGCGAGAGTAGAGAGGAGAGGAAAGCCAGAGTAGAGAGGAGAGGAAAGCGAGAGTAGAGAGGAAAGGAAAGCGAGAGTAGAGAGGAAAGGAAAGCGAGAGTAGAGAGGAGAGGAAAGCCAGAGTAGAGAGGAGAGGAAAGCGAGAGTAGAGAGGAGAGGAAAGCCAGAGTAGAGAGGAGAGGAAAGCGAGAGTAGAGAGGAAAGGAAAGCGAGAGTAGAGAGGAGAGGAAAGCCAGAGTAGAGAGGAGAGGAAAGCGAGAGTAGAGAGGAAAGGAAAGCGAGAGTAGAGAGGAAAGGAAAGCGAGAGTAGAGAGGAGAGGAAAGCGAGAGTAGAGAGGAGAGGAAAGCGAGAGTAGAGAGGAGAGGAAAGCCAGAGTAGAGAGGAGAGGAAAGCGAGAGTAGAGAGGAGAGGAAAGCCAGAGTAGAGAGGAGAGGAAAGCGAGAGTAGAGAGGAGAGGAAAGCGAGAGTAGAGAGGAGAGGAAAGCGAGAGTAGAGAGGAGAGGAAAGCGAGAGTAGAGAGGAGAGGAAAGCCAGAGTAGAGAGGAGAGGAAAGCCAGAGTAGAGAGGAGAGGAAAGCGAGAGTAGAGAGGAGAGGAAAGCGAGAGTAGAGAGGAGAGGAAAGCCAGAGTAGAGAGGAGAGGAAAGCCAGAGTAGAGAGGAGAGGAAAGCGAGAGTAGAAAGAAGAGGAAAGAGAGAGTAGAAAGAAGAGGAAAGAGTAGAGAGGAGAGGAGAGCGAGAGTAGAGAAGAAAGCGAGAGTAGAGGAAAGCGAAAGTAGAGGGGAGAAAGATAGGGGGAGGAAAGAGAGAGAGAGAGAGAGAGGAAGGCTAGTGGGAGGGAGGGTTCAGCCTGATGGTGTCGGTAATAAGGTGTAATATCACCTACTAATGATCCATCACCACTGCCGCTGCTCTCACAGGTGACCATCATCCACACACACACTGCCGCTGCTCTCACAGGTGACCATCATCCACACACACTGCCGCTGCTCTCACAGGTGACCATCATCCACACACACACTGCCGCTGCTCTCACAGGTGACCATCATCCACACACACACTGCCGCTGCTCTCACAGGTGACCATCATCCACACACACTGCCGCTGCTCTCACAGGTGACCATCATCCACACACACACTGCCGCTGCTCTCACAGGTGACCATCATCCACACACACACTGCCGCTGCTCTCACAGGTGACCATCATCCACACACACTGCCGCTGCTCTCACAGGTGACCATCATCCACACACACACTGCCGCTGCTCTCACAGGTGACCATCATCCACACACACTGCCGCTGCTCTCACAGGTGACCATCATCCACACACACTGCCGCTGCGCGCTCAGGTGACCATCATCCCCACACACTGCCGCTGCGCTCACAGGGGACCCTCAGCCACACACACACTGCCGCTGCTCTCACAGGTGACCATCATCCACACACACACTGCCGCTGCTCTCACAGGTGACCATCATCCACACACACACTGCCGCTGCTCTCACAGGTGACCATCATCCACACACACACTGCCGCTGCTCTCACAGGTGACCATCATCCCCACACACTGCCGCTGCTCTCACAGGTGACCATCATCCACACACACACTGCCGCTGCTCTCACAGGTGACCATCATCCACACACACACTGCCGCTGCTCTCACAGGTGACCATCATCGACACACACTGCCGCTGCTCTCACAGGTGACCATCATCCACACACACTGCCGCTGCTCTCACAGGTGACCATCATCCACACACACACTGCCGCTGCTCTCACAGGTGACCATCATCCACACACACACTGCCGCTGCTCTCACAGGTGACCATCATCCACACACACTGCCGCTGCTCTCACAGGTGACCATCATCCACACACACTGCCGCTGCTCTCACAGGTGACCATCATCCACACACACTGCCACCATCCACACACACTGCCGCTGCTCTCACAGGTGACCATCATCCACACACACACTGCCGCTTCTCTCACAGGTCATCCACACACACACACACTGCCGCTGCTCTCACAGGTGACCATCATCCACACACATCGACACATCCACACACACTGCCGCTGCTCTCACAGGCTGCTCTCACAGGTGACCATCATCCACACACACTGCCGCTGCTCTCACAGGGGACCATCATCCACACACACACTGCCGCTGCTCTCACAGGTGACCATCATCCACACACACACTGCCGCTGCTCTCACAGGTGACCATCATCCACACACACACACTGCCGCTGCTCTCACAGATGACCATCATCCACACACACACTGCCGCTGCTCTCAAAGGTCACCATCATCCACACACACACTGCCGCTGCTCTCACAGGTGACCATCATCGACACACACTGCCGCTGCTCTCACAGGTGACCATCCACACACACTGCCGTTGCTCTCACAGGTGACCATCATCCACACACACACACTACCGCTGCTCTCACAGGTGACCATCATCCACACACACTGCTGCTGCTCTCACAGGTGACCATCATCGACACACACTGCCGCTGCTCTCACAGGTGACCATCATCCACACACACTGCCGCTGCTCTCACAGGTGACCATCATCCACACACACACACTGCCGCTGCTCTCACAGGTGACCATCATCCACACACACACACTGCCGCTGCTCTCACAGGTGACCATCATCCACACACACTGCCGCTGCTCTCACAGGTGACCATCATCCACACACACACTGCCGCTGCTCTCACAGGTGACCATCATCCACACACACACTGCCGCTGCTCTCACAGGTGACCATCATCCACACACACACTGCCGCTGCTCTCACAGGTGACCATCATCCACACACACACTGCCGCTGCTCTCACAGGTGACCATCATCCACACACACTGACTCTTAATACTGTCTTCCTGAAGCTCCTCACACTGTAATATTATTCGTTGCTTTTGCCTGATTAGAAGTTATTCTTGGCATTACATGTAAGAATGTAAATGACATGCAAGCGCGCTGTATGTATGTATAATGTTCGCCAAGACCGTAGTCCTGGCACGGGTCTCAATCTTGCGATGACCCGTCTCTGGCTCCCGAGGGAGAAAGGTTTCTACAATGATGGGACATGCTGTTCAAGCACTCTTCTGGTCAGTTCAACTGGTGCATCTCATAAGCGACAACACCGTATGTACTCCTAACTGTGGACACTAGCGAGGAGGAGGATATGTCGTTATCACAGGTAACAGCTTGTCTGGTTCGTTGACCCCATGGTACACTAGTGTGGCCGCAGTCATCTCTGGGTCCTCTTCGGGAGGGAATATCACCCCTAGTTGCCTGCGGAGTGTCTCAGTAACTTCGCACTCCAGAAGATAGTGTGTTAGGGGCCGCTGGACAACGTGCTGACAGTACTGGCACATCTCCTCCTCAGCCTTGTCTACCATCATCTTGGCTGTGGGAAAGCCCAAACGAAGCCGATGGATGGCGGTACACTGCGCTCTGGACCAGCTTCTATCATATGGAGGGGGTTCTCCCTGAGTCGCTGCTCGGTACCACTGTTGAGATGGGGTATCACCTAAGACCTCCCCCATAAGTTTCGTGGCTCTGGCAGCCACCAGTTTGGTCTGTCGTAGGCTGATTGGGACAGTAATCCCAACATGTGGATAGTCTGTTGCTGCCTTGGCTGCATCATCTGCCGCCTCATTTCCCCGGATGCCAGCATGGCTGGGGATCCAGTTCAATGTCGATCTGTTACCCTGAACTTCTAAGGCTGTCATTATGCTCAGGATCGATGTGATGAGGTGAACATTGTCCTGTGGTTGAGGATGGGAGAGGGCATTGATTGCAGAGGTGGAATCAACATGTATGACAGGTCGGAGTCGATGTCGTAGGGCATGTGACAATGCCTGCTGAATCGCCACCAGCTCAGCTTGAAGGATCGTGCAGTGGTCAGGGAGTCGCCAGCCTTGTGTGTGACCATTGTGGTACAGTCCAGCTGCTGCTCTCTTCCTGTCAGGGTCGACAGAACCATCTGTGAAATACACTGCACATGTGCCTCCCTCTGCCAGTGCCATGCTTGTCTCAGCATGATTGCTGAGGGTGTCTTGACTGCAGAGACACTTAGAGATGGGTAGCTGCATGATGAAAACATCGGCTGGATCTGGGCGCCAGGGAGGTGGTGGATGGTACCCAGCAACAGGAAGGTCACAACTCTTCTCAAGGAGTAGTTGTATAGGCAGCAGCTTCCGCCCAGCAGCACAAAACGAACGAATCCAGGAGTAGTCCGTGAAGAGTGTGGGATCTTGTGACATGGTTGTTAATATCTGTCTCCTTAGTGGGGTACCTTGCTGGCGGTGCAGAATCGTGGCCACTTTGCAGGCGTTTATGTATCTTACTCTGTCAGCCAAGGAAGGAAGCCGGGCCTCAGATCTGAGACATACTGTGTTGGTCCAGATGGGGGCCCCAAGCATAGTTCTTATCGCCTGGTTTTGTACGACCTCCACCCTTTGCCTGCTCTGCGGGAAGAGATGAGCTAAAGCCGGTGCACCGTAGTCAATGAGCGAGCGTATAGCTTGTATATAGTACAAGCGAAGTACATCTTTGCTTGCCCCTGCACGGTGCCTCGTCATGGCTCTCATGGCGTTGAGTCTGAGTAGAGCACGTGACCTGACATACTCGGCCTGTTTCTGAAAGGTCAGCTTTTTATCAATGTAGATTCCCAAGTACAGGTAGGAGCCTGTCCACTCAAGTTCTATATCCTGAATACGTAATCTATTCACAGGATCTGGTCCCTTGAACATCATTGCAAGAGATTTCTCGGCCGAGATCTTGAGGCCTAGTTCCTTGCAAGACTGCGTAATTAGGTCCAAAGCTCTCTGAGCCTGTCGTTCTAAATTGCCTTTCCCATTCACTACGAGTGCAAGATCATCAGCATAGCTGAGGAGCTGTGTACCACTATGAAAGGGAAGGCTCACAAGTTCCTGCATAAGGATGTTAAACAGGGTAGGACTGAGCACACCTCCTTGTGGCGTACCGTTTTCCAGGGTTTTAAAGGAAGAGTAGTGTCCCTGAAAGCTGACACAGGCCTGCCTGCCCCTAAGGTAGGACTCTATCCAGGCCAGGAGGCGTCCTTTGATTCCCTTCCGAGCTAGTATTGCCAGAATTGCTGTGGGGCTGGCTAGCTCAAATGCCTTCTCAAGGTCGAGGTAGACGACGATACTAGGTTTTTTGTTACTATCAGCAATCTGGCTTAGTAGAGTGGTTATGCACTCTGCTGTACCCACTCCTTTGGTGAAGCCAAATATGTGATGATGAGAGGGTCCAAGTTTCCATAGGAGGCGGTTTAACACCATCCTCTCAGCAGTCTTGGCTAAGCAGCTGGTCAGCGATATGGGTCTCATACTGCCTGGGTCCTTGGGCTTTGGAATTGGTACGATTGTAGCTTTCTTCCAAGCTGCTGGGAGTGTCCTGGCCCTCCACGACTTGTTAATGACGTCTAGTATGGCCTCCCATCCACTCTGCCCAGCCCGTGCAATCATGGAGTACGTCACACCATCGATGCCCGGGGCAGTGTCACCTGTGTTCTTAATGGCACGTCGGAGTTCCAAGTCCGTGAGGTCTTCATCAGTCACATCTTCCGACTCACATGCAGCTTGTATCGTTAGCTGGCGCTGTGGCAGAAGATCCGTCTGTATATTCCGGATGTCCTGTGGGAGCTGAGTGGAGGCTCCCCTGGAAGTGAAAAGCTCCACTAGTTTCTCAGCTTCCTGGGATGGGTTCGGGTGTGCTGGTGGCCTCGGCTTGCTCTTGCCAGTTGCTATGTTGAGCTTGCCCCATATCTCAGATAAGGTGGTGTGATGCCCGAATGTTGAGCACCACTCCAGCCATTTCTCAGTTTTTACTCTGAGAGAGATTCTGCGGGCATGCTGCACAATGGCTCTCAGAGTATTCCTGTTCTCTGCCGTAGGGTTACGCCTGTATAGCTTCCTAAAAGAGTTGATGCGGTGGTTCTGCTCCCGCACCTCGTCGTTGTAGAACCACCAGTCTCTTTTGTGAGTGCGTCCTGCGGACTTCTTTGGAATTGCGCACTCTGCTGCCTGGATGAGAACAGTGATTAGCTCCTGTTCAGCCGTATCACAGTCTTCAGATAGAGAGTATGTGGACCACCAGCCATGAAGATAATCCTGGAACACCTTCCAGTTGGCCCTCTTTACGTCCCATCTAGGAGGCAGCACAACTGTGGGAGGCCTGTTGATGTTGAAGGTGGTGATCACTGCAAAGTGGTCACTGACAAGGTGAGGATGAGTTTCCCATGTGGCTCCTGCTGCGAGTTGTCTTGACCCGAAGGTAAGGTCGAGGCAGCCACCCAACAGGTGTGTGGGGTCTCCATTGTTTAGCAACTTTACCTCTGGAATATCGTGTAGGAGCATTGCTATGTGTCTGCCAGCAGCATTGGTTGCTGAGTGAGAGTGCAGCATTGGGTGATGTGCGTTGAAATCTCCACCCACAATAATACACTCAGTGCGTGCTAGTGCGAGGAGCTCTGCAATGTCGAGGGTGTGTCTTGGGTTCTTGTAGATGTTATAGATGGTAATGGGCGCCCCAGGTATGTGCACAAGGATGGCCTGTACCTCGACATCCTCCCCACAGTCCACAGGGTTGGCTATAACCTCGTGAGGTATTGTATTGGATACAAATACAGCTGTGCCTCTGCAGTGAATGCCCGGGTCCATGTGCCGAAAATACCCAGCAAAACCGGGTAGTCTTGGGCACATAGTCGGGACAGTCAGAGTTTCTTGTAGCAAGACGATGTCAACCCGATCCCGAATTACTGCCTCCAGCAAGAGGTGCTGTTTGCCCCTCAGGCCCTGAATGTTCCATTGTAGGACCTTGAGGGTGTGATTTGGTACAGAGGTTATTCCATCGCTGTTGTTTCCTGAGCTGGAGACTGAGTCCTGCCCGCTCTGAGAACCTGCAAATTCATGGCATCCACTGTCTCCTCTTCGGTCAGAAAGCACACTCTCAGGAGAGTACTGACCATCTGCCGGAATGCGCTCTGTTGTTCCGTGGAGTTGATTGTGTTGCAAATAAGATCCGTGAACACCTTGATGAGTGCTACGAGATCCTCCCTGGTGAGGGCCTGCTTTGGAGATGGGTTCGAAACAGTGGATATTATCTGGGCTGCTGTGGTCTGTAGGGACTGCTGAGGGTTGGATTTCTTTATTGTATGCACCGTGGTCTGTTGCTGTATACCAGGTTGAGTAGCCGGGATCTGCTGGTGAGGTGCCAGTTGAGTCTGCAAAGCGCCTGTGCCGGGTAAGGAGTGCCTGCGTTGTCGTGCTATGGCCGGTGGGGGCTCGTTTAGTGCCGCCTGCTGATCGCATTGACCAGATGCACCCTGTTGACGCCTCCTGTTCCTCTTGTTTCTGTTTCTTCGTTGAGGTAGGGGTGCAGGAGGTTCTTGACCTTGACGCCTGGTTGAGGCTTCTAGGGTTGGGAATTCCTGGGCATTGACTTGGTTTAGCTGCTGAGAGATCTGCGGTATGGCAGGGTTCTCTGCACCCATCGTTGCTGAGAGTGATGATCCGTCGTAGCCTGTTGCCGAGTTTTTGGCGTCTTCCAGACTTCTTGAATTCTGGCGAGCCTCTCGGGGCATCGAGGATTCCAGGCATGGTGTTTCTGCCTGCAGTTCGGGCATTGTGGAGTGGGTGGCGATGCATTTTTCAGCTTGGTGATGCATTCCTCGGTAGGGTGGTGCTGGCTGCAGACACCGCAGATTACTCTGTTCGGACAGAGTGCACCCAGGTGTCCATAACGCTGACACTTGAAACAGCGAACTGGTTCTGCTGTGAAGGTCCTGACATCGTACCTGCCCCAAGAACCGAGGTCCAGCTGGGATGGCAGTGGTCCTACATGCTGAATGAGAACCTGTCGGGTTGGTGCGTTGCCTGCCGTCTTTGCCTTGAGACGTTGAGCTGACACCACACTGGGGTGAGCTGCTACTGCCTCGATGGGCATCATCAGCGGGTATCGCATCACTACACCCTTGGTGATCTTCTGCCGAGAGTCCAGTTCCTCCAGGGTGAATGAGCGATCTGTCTCCATGACTCTCTTCAAGGTGGTATACATTTCCTTGTTGAGAGGAGTCAATATTGGTTCTCCCCTCAAGTTGAACCATATCTTGAACTTCAGGTTGTGTCGTGATTCCAGGTATGAAACAACCCCATAGTGGGTTCTGTGGTCCCCATAAGACTTCACCTTGAATTTGCCAGGTCGGTTGAGCTGGTTTGCCTGCTCCTTGGACGGACGGTGCTTCTTCTTCTTGTCCACAGTGTTCCATCCCTCTTGGTTTTCGTGGGGTGCGGTGTTTATTTCCGCACCTGTTTCTATTGTCGCTGGCTCCATGGTTGGGACTGTCAGATCTGCTACAATGTGAGCAGGATCTTCCTCTTCCTCTCGCAACTTCTTCGCTAGAATTTCGCCCCACATTTCCAAATCTGAGTCCTCCGTCGTGTTCATGGAGCATCGTGGCCTCTTCTTTTCGGCAGAAGCCATGTGCCTATCTTCTGATAAGGTAGTGAACTCCGTGAACTGAGAGTGTGTCAATGGATTGTCGTAATACGAGTCTTCCTGAGTGCTGCTCTCACAGGTGACCATTCACACACACTGCCGCTGCTCTCACAGGTAACCATCATCGACACACACTGCCGCTGCTCTCACAGGTAACCATCATCGACACACACTGCCACTGCTCTCACAGGTGACCATCATCCACACACACACTGCCGCTGCTCTCACAGGTGACCATCATCCACACACACTGCCACTGCTCTCACAGGTGACCATCATCCACACACACTGCCACTGCTTTCACAGGTGACCAACATCCACACACACTGCCGCTGCTCTCACAGGTGACCATCATCCACACACACACTGCCGCTGCTCTCACAGGTGACCATCATCCCCACACACTGCCACTGCTCTCACAGGTGACCATCATCCACACACACTGCCGCTGCTCTCACAGGTGACCATCATCCACACACACACACTGCCGCTTCTCTCACAGGTGACCATCATCCACACACACTGCCGCTGCTCTCACAGGTGACCATCATCCACACACACTGCCGCTGCTCTCACAGGTGACCATTCACACACACTGCCGCTGCTCTCACAGGTAACCATCATCGACACACACTGCCGCTGCTCTCACAGGTAACCATCATCGACACACTGCCGCTGCTCTCACAGGTAACCATCATCGACACACACTGCCGCTGCTCTCACAGGTGACCATCATCCACACACACTGCCGCTGCTCTCACAGGTAACCATCATCGACACACACTGCCACTGCTCTCACAGGCGACCATCATCCACACACACACTGCCGCTGCTCTCACAGGTGACCATCATCCACACACACTGCCGCTGCTCTCACAGGTAACCATCATCGACACACTGCCACTGCTCTCACAGGTGACCATCATCCACACACACACTGCCGCTGCTCTCACAGGTAACCATCATCCACACACACTGCCGCTGCTCTCACAGGTAACCATCATCGACACACACTGCCACTGCTCTCACAGGCCACTGCTCTCACAGGCGACCATCATCCACACACACACTGCCGCTGCTCTCACAGGTGACCATCATCCACACACACTGCCGCTGCTCTCACAGGTAACCATCATCCACACACACTGCCGCTGCTCTCACAGGTGACCATCCACACACACACTGCCGCTGCTCTCACAGGTGACCATCATCCACACACACTGACTCTTAATACTGTCTTCCTGAAGCTCCTCACACTGTAATATTATTCGTTGCTTTTGCCTGATTAGAAGTTATTCTTGGCGTTACATGTAAGAATGTAAATGACATGCAAGCGCGCACACAAGAGCCAGGAGCTGTGAACTGACTCCTGCAACCACAAATAGGTGATTACAAACAAATATATTTATTACATACACACTCACGAGGCACTATAAAAAATTTCCTTACTCATATTTTCACACACTTCCTGGGTGAAATATTGTGGTAGCATAGATCACACTGCACAGTACACTTCTTTGTTAGCAGAGTGGCGAGTTTCGGTGCTGTAAAGAAGGAACACTGAACAGGCCTACTGGCCCATGCGGGGTAGGTCCATGTCAACTCCCAGCTTAGACCAATGGCCCACCCAGTCAGGTCACCTCCACTCAAGGAAGGAGCACGGCATCTGACCCAGTAGCACCAGCTAGTCAGGTCCAACTCACACCCACCAACACCCACTCATGTGTTTACCTAACCTTGTTTTAGAACTACACAAGGTCTTAGCTTCTATAACTGTTTTCTGGTGTTTATTCCACTCATCCACAACTCTATTACCAAATCAGTGCTTTCCTATATCCTTCCTGAATCTGAATTTTTCCAGCTTAAAACCATTGCTGCGAGTCCTGTCTAGGCTAGATATTTTTAGCATGCTATTTACATCCCTTTATTCATTTCTGTTTTCCATTTATACACCTCAATCCTTTATTGCGAACACTAATGCACTGTTGTCTTGGTTTTAGATTACTGCTAACCAGAACTCCTAAATCCTTTTCGCAATCAGTAATATTAAGATCTACATTAGTTTATATGTGGCATTTAACTGTTCAACATTTAGAACTTTGCATTTGTCTATATTAAACTGCATCTGCCCCTTCTCCGACCATTGCATCAGTCTATTCAAATCATCCTGGAGTGCTCTAGTGTCCTCATTAGAATGAATTGGACGGCCTATTTTGGTGTCATCAGCAAATTTGCTTATGTTGCTATTTATTCCCTCATCTATGTCGTTTATACAAATTATGAACAACAAGGGGCCCAACACTGACCCCTGTGGAACACCGTATAGCCTTTTTTCTCGCGGCATTATTATTATTATTATTATAATCAAAACGAAGCGCTAAGCCACAAGGGCTATACAGCGCTGCAACTTTTCTCGCGGCAGGAACAGTTGAAGACCGACCGTGACTGAGGAGTGTGTGCTCACCTCGAAAAGACTATTACCTAGAGTTGCCACAGAGATGGGGCTCATATAGGTCCAAGATGGGTGCCTTAATTCGGACTTTCAACAATCCCAGTCTATAGCTCACCACTGCCTACGTCTCTCTCCTTCCCTTCTCATCTCCTTACATGTATTTCCGAAGATAATAAGACATTAGTGTATTATGCATGGTTGTGGTGTCTAAGACGCCTTTATTTTTTCTTTCTTAAAATAATGATTCATTGTATGTAGGGGTAATAATTATCCCAAGAGCCTCTTTCTGCTTCAGGTGACATGTGCACTACCTCAACAACTTTGACTTAGCCTGTGGCTTTAAATGTAATTTGTTGCTCTCTTATCGTACCCCAGGTATAACACAGCTCTAATTTTCCATTTTTATAGTAATTTTGATTTTAATTCTTTTGTAGCTCATTCGTGTCACGTACAGTTTTATTTCAGGTTGTTGGTGCTAATAAGTGATTTTGTTGCCGCCTTTATTAGGATGTCTTATAATTTTTATCTTTGTTTTGAAGTGATATGCACAAACTCGGGTGTTAAATTTATTTTTTTTTTAATTTTCAGTGCAGAGTGAAAAGGTTTTGTTGCATATTAATACTCCATATTATTCGCTTACATTTATAGCCTGAAAACCCTTATTTTTGTTCATTTCTAATTGCAGTTATCTTGCAGACTTTTGCGTAAATGTGGACAGTCTATTAATTTTACTGGTTCCTCTGTTTAGCTGTATTCCAGTAGACTGTGACTGTCTCAGAGGTGCATCTGTGCAGTGAGTTATATGTTTTTGCTCATTCTTTCCTTAAATATCTTCTTACTAATCACGTAATATTACTTTTTTATTTTATTTCTGAACTTGTACTTACAACTATTTTTTTGTATTTAGGTGTAATTTTTTTTGTACCATTTATTAGGCTGAGAAATCTCAATGTGAATTTAGTGAGATACGTATGAGACCATTTTTTTTATGTAGTAAAACTGTTAATTGTATGAAGCATTATTTTCCCTTAGTAAATAATAGTTTGAGTGGAGTCCAGTGGCAACGTTCCTTTAATTTTATTCAGTTGTTCCCTGTGTTGTATGTTCAGCAGTGACTCCCTGCAGTTAACATTACCTTCATATAATCAACCAACAATTTCTGCGGGGATATCAGTGCTAATCCTTGACAACATATTTACAAATTTGACTTTTACATGTACTTTTTCTCTCTTACTGTTGAGTGTCGGTTGTTAGAGAGTGAATATTTACTTTTTTTTTTTTACATTAGTTATAAGTAGCCTCAAGCAGAGTTTTTAACTTTTATTTTCATTTTGAATGTTTAATTTTGATTTAAGCCATGAAAGAGTTACTGGCAACCTCAAGCAGACTTTGTATATTGAGTAAACTTTAGTGTGTATTACTCACGGTCACCTTTAGAATTTTCATTGTTCTGCGGTCAGTGTTGCGAGCATAATATACTTAATAAAGCAGCCCAGTTATCTACTTCATTGGTGTGCCATATCCTTGAGAGCCATTATAACTCAACGTTTGTTATGTAGTCCACTGAGGAACGTTAAGTTAGTGTTGAGTGATAACCTGTGCTCATGTAATCCTCTGATTCTCTTAAACAGTAGCCTGAGAACTATTTATTTTTCTCTTAACTGTAATGATCGTCTTATATGGCCTCGTTTTCCCCATTGTTAGTGATGGTGTAGCCATTGTAACTGACTGACATGTAGGAAAGCATCAGAAGGTGGAGACCTTCCCTGCAGTGTATGGCCTGTGGCTGGGTAGAGAATTTAGTTCCTTAATGGGTATCATCATTACAATGGTGATACCACCATTGTAATGATGATACTCATTAAGGAACACGATAACAAAAGTGTGGTAAACAATGAAAGTTATCAGTTACAAGATAAAGAAAAAGATGTGATATAGGGCTAAAGCGTCGACGTACCCAGACTCACCTGATTAGCAGTCAATGTGACACTAAACGTCCTTGGTGCACACAAGCCTTCCCTTAAGGGTTTAATGTGTTAGACTGAACTTCCCTGACAACATCCAGCTTTATGGTACCTGTGCATGGCTAACAGAAGCGGCAAAGAACATGCTAAAACTTGGATCCAATTCAGGAATAATTCATACAAGTGTGTGTTAGTGCAAAAAGAATAATGCAATCAATAAGCTGCTAAATGTAGCACAAAATGGGTCAGCATCATGATCTTCGGTCCATATGGAAAAGGTATCCAATCATATTTAACTGAGAATGAAACAATCATTAGACAAAACAAACTTAAGGTTAGGACCCAACACATTTTCAGCTGGGTGGGTCCAGTGCCTCTTCCACGGAATGTAACCCAAACAACCTTTGATTTAAACCAGTCTACAATCTGTTAATGACAGCCCAGGGTGAGGCAAGCCAACCTACCACTGCTATACCTCCCCCTCACCTCTAAAAATTGTGGATGAGGCAGTCGTACACATCTCCCTGGCAAACCTGAAGTTGTGGATGTGTTAGTCAATCTTATTGGCACACATGAAGCCACTGATCTGCCATCAGTCACACTTGTAGCTTCACCTGTGTGGATGAATCTGTCACTATTCTCAACGCACGTGCCGTGAATATACTCTTGCACGTACAAATGCAAGAGCATTTTCTATTGGTGCCAAAGGCACCAATAGAAAATGCATGGGTAGCTGTACCACCTCTGATCTGGTAGGTGTTGAAGACAGGAATTACTAGGGAGTAATTTGAGGAAATGGGAAAACTTGTTCAATAATAGTCAGGCAGAAAGGGAAGCTGGTTTTTCCTTTGCCTGGAAGCAATAAGAGCAGCTTCATATGAAGAAAAGACGGATGTAAAAGAAGGAAGAACATCAAAGACGTTGAGTTTTCCTTCACTAATGTGCTACTTGATCTCAGTTTTCTTAGAGTGAAGGTCATTGAAGGGCTAGTTCCTCTCCCAATACCCACTGATGCCTTTCTTGATCTTATTCACCTGTGTGTAGACTTCAGCTCTTTTCCTTTTCAAGGCAAATTTTGTTCTCAGACCTCTGGTGTTACCTGTATCCTCTGTTTTTGCTAATCTTTATATGGAAATCCCATTCTTTGCTTCCTTTTCTTGATGTGCATGTCCATTACTTGTCGACAAGCTTCTCTTTTTTCCGTTTATCGCAAGAGAACGCACAGTGGCATATACATTCACTAATTTTCTTACTTTGCTCCTTCTGACAAGTGTTCTTATTTCTCTCTCTTTCCCCGTGCCATCCGCATATGTGACCCCTCAGTTTCTTGACTCGGAAAATTCCATTTTTTGCACCTCGTGTATCATTCCTTTCTAGATGCTCCTCTACTCTTATAATCTTCTCTGTGACTTTACATACTATACATGTTAGTGATATTGGTCTGTAGTTTTATGCAGCCTGTCTCATTTCTTAAAACCTGGGGCTGCATTTGCTGTCTTCTACACTTCAGGTAGTTGCCCTGTTACGACGAATGTATTTATTATAAAAAAAAAAGAGACGAATGTGTTGAAGATTGTTGTTAATGGCACACACAATGCCTCTGTTCCCTCTGTCAGGCCCCACGGAGAGATGTCTGGTCCCACCGCTTTTGAGTTATCTAGTTCGCTTAGAAGTCTCTTCACCACCACCTCCTCGGTTGCGTCTAATGTGTCTAGCACCTCCCTAGCACCTTCTTGATCATTTCTTGTGATCTTCCCTCCTTCCTTCCTCAGCCTGATTACCTGGTCCTTGACTGTTGGTTTGCCCTCTGATGTAGCTGTATAACAGCTTTGGGTCAGATTTGGCTTTCTATGCTATGTCATTCTCGTTGACAGGAGAAATGCGTCCTGGACAAATCTGTCTCAAATACGTCCCGGTCATTGGCATCCCTGGGCATTTACGTCCGAGTTTTTTTTTTTTTGCATCCCGGACATTTCTGTCCCAATATTTTATTTTAGACGTAATTTAAATTTTTTTATATCTGTGTCCTGAAGATTTTCATACCTATATCATAAAAAATAGTTTTACTTATTCATGTAATTGTTACAAAAAAAAAATATTAAGAAAGGGGATAGTAGCATTCATTTTATTAATTAAAAAAAATTATAAGTTCAAAATTAAAAAAAATATGTATGATGAGGGCAACCAGAACATAACTATTGCACCTATTGCAATGAATCACCCTGTGTTTTGTGATCATATCCAACACACGTGGGAGTTTGTTTATAAGTTGCTGTGTAGCAAGCGAGGCACCTTGTATGTCTACGATTACCCTAATTCATTAGACGGTTGGTTTTTGAACTGAGATAATAGGCTTGGCATATATAACATAGGTCTGTTACCCAGTAATATTTACATATAGCGGGACGCAAATGACCAGTATGCAAGAAAACAACAGACGCATGTATCCAGGGACGCCAATATACGGGAAGCATTTAACTGGGACACAATCGTCCAGGGCCATGGATATGGATTGAGGCCGCTGGGCCTCACTCCATATCCATGCACATTCGTTACTGGTTTCTCGGTTCATCTTATTTTCCTGGGTCCTTTGTCTTCTATAAATTTTCTATGCTCTAATACACCTAACTTTGGACTCTCTACACCTTTGGGTGAATCATGGGCTCTTTCTGGTTTTCCCATTGTCTCCTTGTGGTCACGTGCTTTCGTTGTGTGTGTGTGTGTCTCTCTGTTTTATTCCTATTTATAAACGTGTATTATTGCCAACCTTTCCCATGCATATTTATCCTAGACTAGGAGTTAAAAAATGTTGATTGTGAGTCCTCTCGTCATTATGTTAAATTTCACAGATCCAGTGTCAGCTCCCCTGTAATTAACCCATCGACTAGACAGAAAAATATGCTGAGTGGAAACAATTTAGTAATCCTAATATTAGATAATCTAACCTACATATCCTTCAGCAAAGTATAGTTATATATTAGTGTCTGGGGTCTACTGCGAAGTTCCTCCTGTAGCATCGAGTAATCACGAAGTTTAGGGGTAGGAGGGTAAACTTGCAGCAGGAAGTCATGAGCAGAAAAAAAAAGAAAATGCCAAGAATGGAGCCTACCACTGACCAGGCCTGCTAGCGTAATATAAGCGAGTTGTTCTTATTCAAGTTCTGAAGAAAAGTCTCGGTAGTTCACTACCGAAATGGTGATTCCTGGCGACTTAATGCCTTCCCTCTTGACGCTTCTTCATCGAGAGTTTTTCTGCTTAGTTTTATCCACTCATCCTATTACTCAGTTGACATCTTTATGTAGTACACACTGGGCCATTCTACTTACTGCTTTCACTTACAGGTTTTGAGTTCTTACTCTAGATCTTATTCTAACACTATCATCACTAGTAACCAACACAGCTGTCTATTATTCGAGCACACTGAAAAAAATAATTTTCCAGTTTTCCTTTTCACTTTGTCTTCTTGCCTTTAATTACCTTTTCGCCTGTATAAATGTTGCGGACACTCTGTATTTCCCTCTCCGTAAGTGTATATGTACTTCCTTCATATGTGCATTCTAACCACCTCACCTGGTTGCCTTTAAGCGGACAAATGGCCTATAATTTTTTTTACTGCTGGTTGTGGCGATGTTATATGCAGGTAGTTACGATTTAACACACGGACAGTGACTGTGTATTCTTTTGCAGTTACTGTGTAACACTCAAATTCCAGCAAGACTGGTTAAGTGTTTATGGCTGATGTAAACACAAGCGACACAGAAGAGGCGACTCCGAGCTGCCACCACGCACACCGCGCAACACATTAATATATTCACGTAGAACTGTTAAACCTGTACGATTCATACAGCGCAGGGAAGATAATTAGGTTCGATCTGAGGAAAGGGAGGATAGCTCTAGTAATTTTGAACAAAAGACCTTCACCGGCACCAAGCACCCCTTCTCCATGCCCTTGTAGGGTCGCGGAAACTTAAACAGGTGGATTATTATTATTATTATAATCAAGGGGGAAGCGCTAAACCCGGAGGATTATACAGCGCCTGGGGGGGGATGTGGAAGGCATTCAGGCTTAATTCGGGGAACTGGAGCACAGATCCAATTCCCTAAATCAAGAGCCCCTCACCAACATCAAGGAACCTTCCTTGAGGGGTTAAACAGGTGGAAGAACGTGGCTGGAACCATGGCGGCGGCACAGCCAGCATGGAGCCATCGTCATCAGCTCTGCAAGTCGCTGTAACTCCGCCGAGCATCAAAACTGAATGCTAAAACATTTTTCCGCAGTGTCTCGCGAATTACTATTATATTTATACGAATCACTAATACCGTCTGAGTAATTCAGCACAAGGAGTGGTAACAGTATGATAATCAGACACAATGTGATGAATAAGACATGTTCAACACCCGAGTATCTTTACTGGTGTTGCACATATGTCTTATTTATCAACTTCTTGGCATTGTACCTTTGATGATAAGACAATGTGTTGTATTTAGATATTTATCAAGGCGGCGTTTCGTTTACAAGAGCTGTATCAATCCAGTATTTGCAGTGAGAAAGGTCCTGTCAGTATAAATGACTGTTCAACAGCCTCCCATCAAGCATTAGAGAAATTACCAATAAGCCCCTGGCTGCCTTCAAGAGAGAGCTGGACAGATATTTAAAGTCAGTGCCGTAAGTCAGTGGCTCGTACGTTGGACTGCGTGCGGCCAGCAGTAACAGCCTGGTTGATCAAGCCCTGATCCACCGGGAGGCCTGGTCATGGACCGGGCCACGGGGGCGTTGATCCCCGGAATAACCTCCAGGTAACCTCCAGGTAGTATTACATATGTGTCGCTTACATATAAGGAGTTGTGGAGGCTTGATCCCTCGTCAGATTATTAGCGAAAGTGAATGCAATTATAAGAGCCCATGCCGACTATTTTCCCCATGAGGAAAAGTGCGTTAAGGGAAGATGAATACAGGAGATAAAATATTCCTGGAACTGTGTGTGATAGAAGGGCACATTGTGCCTGGAAGCATTGATAATGAGTACTGTGTGCCTGGACTGTGAGCCCGGATCCTTGTGTAAGGGAAGGGTTCAAATTATGACATTAATTATTACACAGCGTGCACGGTAACCATGTATAAGAAAACAAGAGAATTACCTCGAATCACAAGGCTTGTGGCAAAAAAATTATGTATAATTCTTCTAGTATTAATTATATTCATTGAGAAGACCCAAGCCCTTAAAATTTATACATCACTTGAAGAATGCGAGGTAAACAAGTTTGATCCGCAGGAAGAGAGGGTATGAGAGTAAGAGAAAATAACTCCGCTGGAGTTTCACATTCTGAAGACCAGCATCCCTGACCACCGTAACATCCATGATCAGCCCAGCATCCCTGACCACCGTAACATCCATGATCAGCCTAGCATCCCTAATCACCCCAACGTCCCTGACCAGCACTCTTGACCAGCCCCTCTGATCAGCCCAGTATCACTGACCAACCCAACATCCTTGACTAGCCCAACATTCCTGGCCAACTCCGCTGATCAGGTCAACATCCCTGACCAGCCCAACATCCCTAACCATTCCCTCTAATCAACGCAGTATCCATGGCCAGCCAAGGCAGTTAACAGGTGTCCGGGCAGTGTACACAACGAAAACAGAGCATTTGAGAGTCGCGGCCTCTCTCGCAACCAACATGTTTAGAATTATATGCCTCAGTTTTTACAGAGTGGTTGTAGGAAGGAAGAGTAGAAGGGCCACCAATCAAATGCCCATATACCCTCAAACACCTTAGCAGTGCCACTAGATACCCACATAACACACAGTGTTGACAGACACTTATTCTTTGTTTTTAGCCTACTGAGATTATCATTAAGGCTGCTCAGAACTTTGAGCAACTGTATCTTCAGGTTAAAGTGGCGCTAGATTAGGCCAGAAAGGAGATTAATCGTTTAGAGAAGACTGTAATTATATTGCAGTATCATTCATAGATATCTGGGATCACTTGTGTGTGTCAGACTGTGGCTTCCATTCTGAAGGAAGATACAGGCTGCTTAATGCTCTCCATATTTGATTTGTGAGGCTGCTGGCTGTGTTGTCAAGACAAAATAGAATTAATGGTTTTCCGGTTGGAAAATGGTGTTACTCTACCACAAAGATCATGTGATGAATGGTTTTGAAAACCGACAAGTTGAAGACTTGAGACACTTATGCAACATATGGGAATCTTTACTGATACAAAGACTTCAACGCTTGTCCAACCTTTGGACGACGACCTACTTATACTAGTGGCAGGTCCCACTGTGATCCCGCCTCCTCCTGCTTCGACTCGTCTGACTGCAGTATATAAGCCACCTCTCTGGCCTTATGCTGTACTTCCTACAAGAGTGATGGACTGAACACAGATTCCAGGTTGAGGGACTGAGTACCTCAAACTCCTCCTCTCCTTATCCATTTCTACTTCGTATTGGACTGATGAAGCCACTGTATGGCGAAAAGTTTCTTCAATAAAGATTCCCATATGTTGCATAAGTGTCTCAAGTCTTCCACAAAGATCATGGCGAGGTGACGTGCGTCTCCTTATGGCGTAGCCACCATTTTCCCTGTTATGCAGTTTGGTGTATTTAGCTAGGCTTTATTAGACTCACATTAAACTGTTACATGTGTAAGAGATTACACATAACCTATGACATGTGTAATAGATTGTGTGTGTAATAGATTATATGCATAACCTAGTTCACATGTAGTAAGTTACAAATGTACTGTGTAACACCTGATTGGGATCACCTTATTTTGGCGGTTGTCTTTCATATATCATTGAGGGAAGTAGATGTGATAGGAAGAGACAGTGGATCTTAGGTTATTAGCCACATTTTGTGTAAAGGCAAAAAACAGGTTTTATTATTAAAGTATTAATAGTATAAAATGAGAAAAAAATAACTGTTACCAGCAGTCATGTAACACATTACATGTATGCCAGGGATGGGAGCTCATTTATCTAGGACATGGGCGGCAGCCTTAGCTAGTTCAGAGGAAGTTGATATTAGGGATTGTTGCACCCCTGAACTGGACACAATGTATATTCTGTATATATTTAATATTCTGTAAATATTCAATTTTCATATTGGAGATGTTTTCACTAGTAGCTAAAATGAGAATATCTTGCTTTATATTATTTGACTTAATTTATGTAAGTAGGTAGGATGTACTTAGTTATACTTGGTGATGGATTATAATTAAAACGAAGCGCTAAACCACAAGGGCTATACAGCACTGCAGGGCAGGAAGGAAGTGAGGATATCAAGTGGCAAAAGGGAGAGGGATGAGTAGGTTACAGAGAACAGCGGGGCATTGGATAGTGAAAGGGTAGAGGGCAGCAAAAGATTGAGATAGAAAGGGCTAAGGGGAGTGTGAAAGGCATCATCATCAGAGTTTGTGGAGTAAATCAGTCTTTGTCAAGAAGTCAATGAGAGAGTCAGGATTAAAGGAGAGTCCATCAGCAAGAAGGGAAGGTAAAGAAAGAGTAGGAGAGTGGATACGACGTTGGAGGTAAATTCTGCGTGCTCATTGATAGAGAGGGCAGTCTAACAGAATGTGGCTAACCAATACTGGAACCTGACACTTCTCACAGAGAGGAACAGGGTGCCTCTCCACGAGATACCCATGAGTAAGACGAGTGTGGCCAATGCGAAGACGGGAGAAAGTAGTCTCCCAACCTCGACATGGAAATAAATGGTATAAAATACCGACACAATGGCAATATAACCACAAAGGCAGTATAATGTGAACCTTTACTGACTACGTTTCGCCCACACAGTGGGCTTTTTCAAGTCACAAACAGTTCTGTTTGTGACTTGAAAAAGCCCACTGTGTGGGCGAAACGTAGTCAATAAAGGATCACATTATACTGCATTTGTGTTTATATTGCCATACGGAGAACTAGGGGGTGAGGTGTATCAAATTTTCGTATAGCCTGTAGAGCACTAAGGGAGTCTGAGACAACCACAAATGATGACACAGGCATAGATGCAATATGGGTAAGTGCTGCAAGAATGGCACACAATTCGGCAGTAAAAATGCTAGCTGAAGATAGTAAATGCCCCCGCACGATGCTGTCCAGAAACACTGCTGCGAATCCTACGCCGTCAGAATACTTAGAGCCATCTGTGTACACTGCGATGGCATGAGAATGAGAGCGGAAGTGGTCAAGAAAAAGAGAGCAGGAAGCTACCGTAGGTAGTTGGGCTTTCGAGCAAGGGAGTGAGAAAGAACAGACTCGAACAGCTGGAACTTTCCAGGGGGGTAGGGAAAAGTGAGATGCTACATGAACATAGAAAGGTGGTAACTGAAGGGAAGACAAGAGCGAATGTAGGCGAAGAGAGAAGGGACGGAGCAAACAGGGCGGCGAACAAATAATGTCTACTAATATCAGTGACTATTCTATAAATGGAAGGATTGTGGAGATCATGAGAGCATACATAGTAATGAAGGCAATGGGCATCAAGGTGATCGGACAAGGATGGAACATTTGCTTCTGCATAGAGGCTTTCAACAGGGGAAGAGCAAAAAGCACCAAGGCATAAGTGTAATCCTTGGTGATGGATGGGGTTAAGGCTGGAGAGAGTAGCAGGAGAGGCCACTGAATAGATCTGGTCACCATAATAGAGTTTCGACAAAATGAGGGCTGAATGTAGGCGAAGGAGATTTTGGCGATCAGCTCCCCATGAAAGATGAGCAAGGGTTTTAATTAAGAAGGTTCAGCCTGCTGTGACAAGTTGCCTTCAGAGAGGTCATGTGAGGTTTCCAGGATAACCTACAAAGAGAAGGCCTAGAAACCTGATTATCACGTTCAGGGATACGGGAGCCATATAGGTACAAAGGATGATTGGAGACGACAGAGCGTCTAGTGAAAGTAATTTGGCGAATTTTGCTTGTAATAAAGTTGGTAGAATTACCGACAATATGTAAAGTAAAAGGACACAAGTGCAACTAATGTGACATTTATTGTGGCAACGTTTCGCTCTCCAGGAGCTTTATCAAGCCATTACAAACAATACATGGACACAGAGGGTATATAAAGGCTCAGAGTGAGGTGAATACTAGTGAGGTACCATTTCGATGTTCACTAGTGGTAGTAGTAGTAGTAGTAGTGGTAGTGACAAAAGTAATACAATATGGTAGAGCAATTAATTCGTACATGAGTAAAAGGATATAAAAGCTATTACTTGGGTAACATAAAAATAGGTTGGACAAATATAAACTGGAATGAGGCAGCTTGTTTCAGTGTTCACTCTCTGTGCTTTGTGTAGTATAACAGGAGAGACTATGTGATGGCAGGGTTTACTGTTTTCAGGAGGATTCTTGCTAAGACTTCGGAGATGGTGAAGCTGCCGTTGTTTTGTTTAATTGTATTCGAAACAGCGATCAGTGCTGATTCGAGGCACTTGCGTCTGCGGAAATTAGTTTCTTTGATCACTAATTGGGCGTCTCTGAATTTCATGAGATGATTGGTGGAATTTCGGTGTTGTACACAGGCGTTGTTCAAGTTATCGTTCCTACATGCGTAAATGTGTTCATTGAGGCGGGTGTCGAGGTTTCTTGCTGTTTCACCTACGTAAATCTTGTCACAGCCTCCACAGGGTATAGTGTAAACTCCTGCATTGACTGGTTCGTGGTGCTTGGATTTTGTCCTGGTTAGATCCTTTATTGAAGTGCTAGAAGCGATGGCGACTCTGGTGTTAGCTTGTGAAAGTACTTTTGAGACGTTCAGTGCAACCTGGCTGTTGGGAAGAATTATAACTTTGTTGGGAGTGGTGTTGATGCGTGGAGAATTGATGATCTGAAGAACTCTTTTCTTGCAGTCTTTGATGAAAAAAGAAGGAAAATGTAACTCAGTGAATGTTTGGTGAATGTATGTACATTCCTCGTCAAGAAACTCAGGACTACAAATTCGGTATGCTCTTAGGAAAAACCCGATGATGATGCCTCTTTTGGTCTTGGTATCTTGACTGGAATAGAAGTGTGTGAGATCATTTTTATTGGTGGGTTTCCGATAAACTTGAAATCTTAGGTTGTTGTCTACTTTGTGAATGAGGACGTCGAGGAAAGGTAGCTTGTCATTGGACTCTTCTTCTAGTGTAAACTGGATCGCTGGTTCAACTGCGTTGAGCCTTGCCTGAAGATCCCGTACATCAAAACGTTTTGGAGTTATTACGAGGACATCGTCCACGTAACGTAACCAAGTGACGCTTGAAGGGATGATGTTGGCGAAGTGTTCGGACTCTAGGTGTTCCATGTATAAGTTGGCTAGGACGGCACTTATGGGGGACCCCATTCCCATGCCGTAGGTTTGTTTGTAGAGCTTGTTATTGAAAGAAAAACAGTTGAAATTAACACAGAGTTCAATCAAGTCAACAAAATCTCCGGGAGGTAGAGGAAGATTAAGGTCCTGATTGACTTTACGTCGTAGAACCTCGATGGCTTTTTTGGTAGGTACTTTTGTGAAGAGGGAAGTCACATCCAAACTGCTTAGTTTCTTGTTACGGATGGAGAGGTTACGGATGCGGTTGAGAAGGTCGCCTGAGTGTTTAAGATGAGCGGGGCTGATGGTCCCCAGAAGGCAGGAAAGATGTTTGGCAAGAACTCCGGCTAGTTTGTGTGGAGCACTGCCTATTCCTGACGTGATTGGTCTGATATCTTCCACTTATACACTTCGATCAGGTCTCCCCTCATTCTTCGTCTAACAAGTGAATGTAACTTAAGAGTCTTCAATCTTTCTTCATAAGGAAGATTTCTAATGCTATGTATTAATTTAGTCATCCTACGCTGAATGTTTTCTAACGAATTTATGTCCATTCTGTAATATGGAGACCAGAATTGAGCTGCATAATCTAGGTGAGGCCTTACTAATGATGTATAAAGCTGCAGTATGACCTCTGGACTTCTGTTGCTTACACTTCTTGATATAAATCCCAGTAATCTATTTGCCTTATTACGTACGCTTAGGCATTGCTGTCTTGGTTTAAGGTTGCTGCTTACCATAACCCCCAAGTCCTTTTCGCAATCTGTATGGCTAAGTTCTACATTATTTAACTTATAAGTGCTAGGGTTATGGACACTCCCGAGCTTCAGAACCTTGCATTTATCTACATTGAACTGCATCTGCCACTTTTCTGACCAAGAGTAGAGTTTGTCTAAATCCTCCTGAAGTTCCCTAACATCTACGTTTGAATCAATTATCCTACCTATCTTCGTGTCATCGGCGAATTTGCTCATATCACTAGTAATTCCTTCATCAAGATCATTGATATATATTATAAACAACAACGGGCCCAAGACTGATCCCTGTGGAACGCCACTTGTTACTGATCCCCACTCGGATTTAACCCCATTTATGGACACTCTCTGCTTCCTGTCTGTGAGCCATGATTCGATCCACGAGAGCACCCTTCCCCCAATGCCATGAGCTGCTACTTTCTTCAACAGTCTTTGGTGCGGAACTCTATCAAATGCCTTACTAAAATCTAAGTAAATAATATCAAATTCTTTATCGTGGTCAACAGCCTCAAAAGCTTTACTGAAGAAAGTTAATAAATTAGTTAGACAAGACCGGCCTCTTGTGAATCCATGCTGAGTATCATTAATCAAGCTATGCTTATCGAGATGGCTTCTTATAATCTCAGCTATAATTGACTCTAGTAATTTGCCTACAATTGAGGTCAGGCTTATTGGGCGGTAATTTGACGGTAACGACTTGTCCCCTGTTTTAAAAATAGGAATTACATTAGCCATCTTCCACATATCAGACACTACACCTGTTTGAAGAGATAAATTAAAAATATTAGTTAATGGTTCACAGACTTCCATTTTGCATTCCTTTAGAACCCTTGAAAAAACCTCATCAGGACCCGGTGACTTATTTTGCTTCAGTCGGTCTATCTGCTTCACAACCATTTCACTAGTGACTGTGATGTTACATAATTTATCTTCTTCTGATCCACTATAAAAATTAATTACCGGAATATTATTAGTGTCTTCCTGTGTAAAAACCGAGAGAAAATAATTATTTAAAATCGAGCACATTTCATTCTCTTTGTCAGTAAGATGCCCATAGTTATTTTTAAGGGGACCTATCTTATCTCTGACTTTTGTTCTATATACCTGGAAAAAACTTTTTGGGTTAGTTTTAGAATCCCTAGCAACTTTAATTTCATAGTCCCTTTTAGCTTTTCTTATCCCCTTTTTAATGTCCCTCTTAATGTCAATATACTGATTCATAAGATGACCCTCGCCTCTTTTGATACGCCTATAAATTCCTTTCTTATGCCCTAGTAGATATTTCAGCCTATTATTCATCCATTTTGGGTCATTTCTATTTGATCTAATTTCCTTATAAGGGATAAACGTTCTTTGAGCAGCATGTATTGTGTTCAGAAAACTGTCATATTGATAGCTCTCTTCGTTACCCCAGTCAACAGATGATAAGTGTTCTCTAAGCCCATCGTAATCTGCTAAGCGAAAATCTGGGACTGTTACTGAGTTATCCCTACTATCATACTTCCATTCAATTCTAAATGTAATTGATTTGTGGTCGCTAGCACCCAGTTCCTCTGAAACTTCTAAATTATTAACAAGGGATTCATTGTTTGCCAGAACTAAGTCAAGCAGGTTATTACCCCTTGTAGGTTCTGTCACAAACTGCTTCAAAAAACAATCCTGAACTACTTCTAAGAAATCGTATGATTCTAAATTCCCAGTCAAGAAATTCCAATCAATATGACTAAAGTTAAAGTCTCCTAGAATTACTACATTATCGTGCCTTGTGGCCCTAACAATTTCCTCCCATAGTAGTCTCCCCTGGTCCCTATCTAAATTTGGGGGACGGTATATCACACCTAAAATTAATTTTTCATGCCCCTCTGAAAATTCTATCCAAACAGACTCTGTATGTGTTACTTCAGACTTAATACCCGTTTTTATGCAACAGTTCAAGCGATCTCGGACATACAATGCCACCCCACCCCCCTTCCCGATACTTCTATCTACTTGGAACAATTTAAAACCCTGAATGTGACATTCTGCAGGCATGTCCCGACTTTTTGAATTAAACCACGTCTCAGTAATGGCAAATACATCTATGTTACCTGCACTAGCAACTAGTCTCAACTCGTCCATCTTATTCCTAGCACTGCGACTATTTGTGTAATAAATATTTAATGACCCTCCTCTCTCTTTACCCTTCCTGCTCCTTTCTGTTATTCCACTAAACCTATTACTGTCCTTGTCAATTAGTGCCACTGGCTTTCCAATATCCACCTCATTTTGCCTATTACTAGTTCTCCTAGTACTCATGTTACTACCCTGCGACTTCACAGTTTTCCCGCCAAAACCCATACCACTAACTATTCCTAGTTTAAAGACCTAACAGCTCCCTCCACTGCGTTGGCCAGTGCTCCCACCCCACACCTAGATAAGTGAACCCCATCCCTGGCATACATGTCATTTCTGCCATAGAAGAGGTCCCAGTTGTCAATGAATGTTACCGCATTTTCCTTACAGTATTTGTCCAGCCAGCAATTGACACCAATTGCTCTGGACAACCATTCATTTCCAACTCCTCTCCTTGGCAAAATGCCACATATGACAGGTTTCCCACCCTTCCTCCTAATTATCTCTATTGCTGACCTATACCTGCTAATCAGGTCCTCACTCCTACGTCTGCCAACATCGTTGCCTCCAGCACTGAGACAGATAATAGGATTGCTCCCATTACCTCTCATGATGTCATCCAGAAGTAATAAGAACATAAGAACATAAGAAAGGAGGAACACTGCAGCAGGCCTGTTGGCCCATACTAGGCAGGTCCTTTACAATTCATCCCACTAACAAACATTTGACCAACCCAATTTTCAATGCTACCCAAGAAATAAGCTCTGATGTGCAAGTCCCACTCAAATCCAACCCCTCCCACTCATGTACTTATCCAACCTAAATTTGAAACTACCCAAAGTCCTAGCCTCAATAACCCAACTAGGTAGACTGTTCCACTCATCAACTACCCTATTTCCAAACCAATACTTTCCTATGTCCTTTCTAAATCTAAACTTATCTAATTTAAATCCATTACTGCGGGTTCTCTCTTGGAGAGATATCCTCAAGACCTTGTTAATATCCCCTTTATTAATACCTATCTTCCACTTATACACTTCGATCAGGTCTCCCCTCATTCTTCGTCTAACAAGTGAATGTAACTTAAGAGTCTTCAATCTTTCTTCATAAGGAAGATTTCTAATGCTATGTATTAATTTAGTCATCCTACGCTGAATGTTTTCTAACGAATTTATGTCCATTCTGTAATATGGAGACCAGAATTGAGCTGCATAATCTAGGTGAGGCCTTACTAATGATGTATAAAGCTGCAGTATGACCTCTGGACTTCTGTTGCTTACACTTCTTGATATAAATCCCAGTAATCTATTTGCCTTATTACGTACGCTTAGGCATTGCTGTCTTGGTTTAAGGTTGCTGCTTACCATAACCCCCAAGTCCTTTTCGCAATCTGTATGGCTAAGTTCTACATTATTTAACTTATAAGTGCTAGGGTTATGGACACTCCCGAGCTTCAGAACCTTGCATTTATCTACATTGAACTGCATCTGCCACTTTTCTGACCAAGAGTAGAGTTTGTCTAAATCCTCCTGAAGTTCCCTAACATCTACGTTTGAATCAATTATCCTACCTATCTTCGTGTCATCGGCGAATTTGCTCATATCACTAGTAATTCCTTCATCAAGATCATTGATATATATTATAAACAACAACGGGCCCAAGACTGATCCCTGTGGAACGCCACTTGTTACTGATCCCCACTCGGATTTAACCCCATTTATGGACACTCTCTGCTTCCTGTCTGTGAGCCATGATTCGATCCACGAGAGCACCCTTCCCCCAATGCCATGAGCTGCTACTTTCTTCAACAGTCTTTGGTGCGGAACTCTATCAAATGCCTTACTAAAATCTAAGTAAATAATATCAAATTCTTTATCGTGGTCAACAGCCTCAAAAGCTTTACTGAAGAAAGTTAATAAATTAGTTAGACAAGACCGGCCTCTTGTGAATCCATGCTGAGTATCATTAATCAAGCTATGCTTATCGAGATGGCTTCTTATAATCTCAGCTATAATTGACTCTAGTAATTTGCCTACAATTGAGGTCAGGCTTATTGGGCGGTAATTTGACGGTAACGACTTGTCCCCTGTTTTAAAAATAGGAATTACATTAGCCATCTTCCACATATCAGACACTACACCTGTTTGAAGAGATAAATTAAAAATATTAGTTAATGGTTCACAGACTTCCATTTTGCATTCCTTTAGAACCCTTGAAAAAACCTCATCAGGACCCGGTGACTTATTTTGCTTCAGTCGGTCTATCTGCTTCACAACCATTTCACTAGTGACTGTGATGTTACATAATTTATCTTCTTCTGGCCCACTATAAAAATTAATTACCGGAATATTATTAGTGTCTTCCTGTGTAAAAACCGAGAGAAAATAATTATTTAAAATCGAGCACATTTCATTCTCTTTGTCAGTAAGATGCCCATAGTTATTTTTAAGGGGACCTATCTTATCTCTGACTTTTGTTCTATATACCTGGAAAAAACTTTTTGGGTTAGTTTTAGAATCCCTAGCAACTTTAATTTCATAGTCCCTTTTAGCTTTTCTTATCCCCTTTTTAATGTCCCTCTTAATGTCAATATACTGATTCATAAGATGACCCTCGCCTCTTTTGATACGCCTATAAATTCCTTTCTTATGCCCTAGTAGATATTTCAGCCTATTATTCATCCATTTTGGGTCATTTCTATTTGATCTAATTTCTTTATAAGGGATAAACGTTCTTTGAGCAGCATGTATTGTGTTCAGAAAACTGTCATATTGATAGCTCTCTTCGTTACCCCAGTCAACAGATGATAAGTGTTCTCTAAGCCCATCGTAATCTGCTAAGCGAAAATCTGGGACTGTTACTGAGTTATCCCTACTATCATACTTCCATTCAATTCTAAATGTAATTGATTTGTGGTCGCTAGCACCCAGTTCCTCTGAAACTTCTAAATTATTAACAAGGGATTCATTGTTTGCCAGAACTAAGTCAAGCAGGTTATTACCCCTTGTAGGTTCTGTCACAAACTGCTTCAAAAAACAATCCTGAACTACTTCTAAGAAGTCGTATGATTCTAAATTCCCAGTCAAGAAATTCCAATCAATATGACTAAAGTTAAAGTCTCCTAGAATTACTACATTATCGTGCCTTGTGGCCCTAACAATTTCCTCCCATAGTAGTCTCCCCTGGTCCCTATCTAAATTTGGGGGACGGTATATCACACCTAAAATTAATTTTTCATGCCCCTCTGAAAATTCTATCCAAACAGACTCTGTATGTGTTACTTCAGACTTAATACCCGTTTTTATGCAACAGTTCAAGCGATCTCGGACATACAATGCCACCCCACCCCCCTTCCCGATACTTCTATCTACTTGGAACAATTTAAAACCCTGAATGTGACATTCTGCAGGCATGTCCCGACTTTTTGAATTAAACCACGTCTCAGTAATGGCAAATACATCTATGTTACCTGCACTAGCAACTAGTCTCAACTCGTCCATCTTATTCCTAGCACTGCGACTATTTGTGTAATAAATATTTAATGACCCTCCTCTCTCTTTACCCTTCCTGCTCCTTTCTGTTATTCCACTAAACCTATTACTGTCCTTGTCAATTAGTGCCACTGGCTTTCCAATATCCACCTCATTTTGCTTATTACTAGTTCTCCTAGTACTCATGTTACTACCCTGCGTCTTCACAGTTTTCCCGCAAAACCCGTACCACTAACTATTCCTTGTTTAAAGACATAACAGCTCCCTCCACTGCGTTGGCCAGTGCTCCCACCCCACACCTAGATAAGTGAACCCCATCCCTGGCATACATGTCATTTCTGCCATAGAAGAGGTCCCAGTTGTCAATGAATGTTACCGCATTTTCCTTACAGTATTTGTCCAGCCAGCAATTGACACCAATTGCTCTGGACAACCATTCATTTCCAACTCCTCTCCTTGGCAAAATGCCACATATGACAGGTTTCCCACCCTTCCTCCTAATTATCTCTATTGCTGACCTATACCTGCTAATCAGGTCCTCACTCCTACGTCTGCCAACATCGTTGCCTCCAGCACTGAGACAGATAATAGGATTGCTCCCATTACCTCTCATGATGTCATCCAGACGGCTAACAATATCCTTCATCCCAGCCCCAGGAAAACACACTCTCTGCCTCCTACTCCTGTCCTTCAAGCAGAATGCCCTATCCATGTACCTAATCTGGCTATCCCCAACAACAACAATGTTTTTACCTTCCTTGGCGTCGTCCGTCGTGATGCTCCGAGTAGTCGACTCACATTCGCAACAGTTTCCACGGCAGTCTCTTTCTTCTTCATCGTTTCTACCTTTCCATTCGTCTTCTTGATCGTCAACTTCGTTCCCTGCTGTCCAGCCACTGACCAGTTTCCCTTCTTGACCTGAGGACTCAAAACAGGAGGACTACTACGAATCTTCTTGTTTTCCTCGGTCAGTCGCCGAATCTCCATCTTCGCTGCCCTCAATTCTTCCTTAAGCTGTTGGTAAAGTTGCTCGATGGAGGGCATCTTGATTTCCTCACTTTTTTTCCAGACTGCACTCATAGAGGAAGCAGAGGTGATGGTGGAAACAATCTCGCCAGCAAGTACGTTTAGCATCACGGATGACATGGCGAGCGACCACACGCTTCTGCTTAAAATCAAGAAATCTCTCAGCGGTTCTATTGCACCGGTACCTGCCCATCGCAGCATGTTTCAAATGTACTGCACGAGCACAAGCAGGAGACAACCAAGGCGCACACTTCTGAGAATGCCTGCTGAGGTTTGGGGTATAGAACGAGAAGCTGCGGTTAAAATTGACTTCGAGAAGAGGTGTAGGAGCTCCTCAATGGAGGATGAAGAAGGAGCCTCACTAAAAGCAGTGAGCTGTGAGTAAAGGTCCCAATTTGCCTGATCAAATTGCCAGCAAGGGCTACGGAGAGGTGGTGAATATGAAGAAGTAAGAATGATTGGAAAATGATCGCTGTCATGCAAGTCTGGTAGAACAGACTAGGTAAAGTCTAGTGCTGTGGAGGAAGAGCAGACCAATAGATTGATGCAAGGGAGAGTATGAGTACGAGGATCAAAATGGGTGGGAGCACCTGTATTTAAAACATGGAGGGGGCGAGAGGCAAGAAAAGCCTCCAACTGAATGCCACGCGAGTCACAATGAGACCCCCCAGAGGAAATGGTGGGCATTAAAATCGCCAAGTAACAGAAGTGGTGGTGGTAAGGATGAAACAAGAAAGGCAAAATCTGGGATAGATAATGCCTGAGGAGATACAAAGAACATATTGTAAACCACTTATTCAAGTGGATACGGGCTGCAGTGTAAGGCAGTGAGGTATGAACAAATAGTGGACGGTATGGAATATCACTGCATAGAAGGAGGGCACTTTCATTAAAGGTTCCATCAGAAAAAGGATCCGAAGAATACAATAAATTATAGCCCAAGATGGGTTGGAAAACAGCTGAGTGTAATTTTGGTTCTTGTAAGCAAACACCAACAGGGAAAAACCGGGAAAGCAGCATCTGAAGCTCACCCCAATTACCCCTGAGGCTGCAGATATTCCACTGTAAATAGGCCATGATTGGCAACGAGGAAAATACCAGGAATCTGAAGGTAAGGGCATCTATGGATTAGAGGGGGTTAGAAAAGTGTGTGCGGTGGCATCAGAAAATGTTCAAGCAGCAAAGGAACGGAGTGTTACGAATATAGCTGTGGAGATGGAGGGGAGGGAGGAGAAGGAACAGGAGGTGGATCAGTGTCCATTGAAGGTTTAGTTTCTGCAATATATTCTGAAATGGCTTCAAGTGTTTCTGAATTCAAAGACATATGGGAGACAATATCGGAGATAGAAGGAGGAGGGTGAGTAAAGATTGGGACAGTAATGGACTGTACCAAAGTAAGGGGGGACGAAAGAGTGTAGGGGACTGGAGAAGTGTGGGAGGGGACAGAAGAGGCGGAAACCTGGGAGGTGGCAGAAGAGGAAGAAACTTGGGAGGGGACAAGGGTGAAAGGCATAGTACGAGGAGGAGGGTGAACCTCCACACTTGTAATAGAGCCAGCGAGAGGGGAACAACTAGGCACAGAGACTGGAAAGGTAAAATGTGGAAGTGGAAGAAGGGAAGGAGGGGGCAAAGAAGATTTGAGCAATGGGGATTTTTTTGGACTTCTGAGAAGTAGAGGGGCGATTGGTAGGTGTCGTACGAGGTCTTGTCGATACTGGGGCTTGTGGGGGAGAACACAAAGATGTGAGAACAGACTGAGGTGTTGTAGTAGGGACATCTGAGCCCAGAACAGCAAAAGAATTAGATACAGAAGCGACTATGGGAAGGGTAACCACAGCGGAGGCTGCAGAAGATGGGACCCCAGAAGTGGGGGGGAAGTTTTGAAACAAGAGAATAAGAAACACAGGGTAGTCTCTCTTGAAGGCAGAGATGAGAAACTGCCATAGCATAAGGGAGACCTTCTGCCTCTTTGAGGCAACGGATTTCACGCTCATTTAAGTAGACCTGGCAACGGCGAGAGTACGAAGGATGAGCCTCATGACAATTAAGGCAAGAGGGAGGTTGACTGCAAGACATATTAGAATGGTTGTCAGCACCACAATTGGGCAATATTTAGCTGGGTGGCCAAATCACCAGCAATTTCTACACTGTTGCAGTGTAGGGATCACCTTTTGAACTTGTAACCGATGTCCTGCGACATAAACAGAGGATGGGAGTTCACGGCTGTCTAAAGTTAATCGAGCCACATTGAAAGGGTATCGTCTCCACCCGCGGCCAGGAATGACATAAGTGTATACCTTGAGGATTGGGAGATCTTGGAGTTCCAGCTGTTCAAGAATGTCATTGCCACATGTCTGAAAATTCTGTTGGACTATGGTATGGGGCAGAATGACAGTACCACTACAAGAATTGAGGGAATGATGTTTTTCAATAGTGATAGGAATAGTATCGATATGTGAAAGAGAAAGATCATGAGCTTAGGTAGCATTCTGAACAGTGATGCATGTACCACTCTTCAGAGCATGAAAGGAAATATCTCTACCAACATGGCAGAGGAGCACCTTGCCAATACTATGGTCGGAAAGATAGGCAATAAGGGAAGTCGGTCGTAAAGTAAAGAATTTAGTCCATTGTGCATTCTGAAACCAAACATGGAAAGGGAGTACTTGATGTGTTGATCTTTTCTGAAAAGAACGAGGTGGTGAAGTATCATCATCAGGCAATTATCGTTAGTGTTTAGGAGTGGGACTGGAGTTGGTCCAATGTGAAACGGGCTGGCGATTCGAAAATTGCTGCACCATAGAGGGAGAGGCCGGAAACATAGTCAAAGGAGAGCGGAGGTCAGACAAATCAAAGGAGTCAGTCGAAACCCTGGTACCTGAAGCGGGTGAGGAAACAGCACCAGCAAGAGGTACAGGGGCATCAGGTGTGTCCAAAGAGTGGTAAAAAAACGAGGGGGTCAGAATAGGGTGCGGTATCAAGAAGGGGCCCGGGGGTAGTAGGTTCATGGAATGGGTTCAGTTCTCCATGGTTAGGTTACTTCTTTGTTTTTAAGAAAAAAATAAAAAAATAAATAAAAATAAAAAAAGAATAAAAAAAGGGGGAATGGGGAGGAATAATTCCCAGAAGGAATGAAAGGGCCGGAAATCTCCCTCCGCGCCCAAGAGGACCTCAGCACCACAAGTAGCGCAGATGCAGCATGAAACCCGTGCCATACCCTACCCTTCATGCCAGTAAACCAGCAATCCAGGATAGCAACCTCACATCTGCTGAGCTACCTCAGTGGACAAAAGAGAGAGTGGCCGGATATCTGCCACAAAGCATACCTCCTTTGGCCACCACCCCCGGAATCCGAAAGGTGGTTTCAGAGATACACCCGTCACCCGAAAGACACCCAAAGCCACCCTCCAGGATACTGGAGAGTGATCGGGGCATCCCCAGGTGATCCAGATTCCATGGCAAACTACGTCACCGCCAAGAACCTCAATGGAATGGGATGGACCCCTGTACCCTTTCCCCTACCTAGGAACTAGCGCATCTGTGGGAAAAATCCCAAAGGCCAAAAAGAGGAAGGGCAAAAGGGAGGGGTTGGGAAGAGGAAAGGAAAAAGGGGAGAATGGGGAGGATGGGATAGAGAAGGGGGTTTGGGGGGTAATTAGGTTCGGTCTGAGGAAGGAGACCGACAGGTCTAATTCCTCAGACCAAGAGCCTCTTCACCACAAGGAGCCCCCCTTGAAGAGGACTTGGTGATGGAATTAGGACTGGCTGTCAGCTCTTGTTAACCCTTCTCCCGCTTTTCACTCAATGGGGTAGTTGTGAGTCACGTGATCAAACCCAATGTTGGAGCTGCTGGGTTTGCCTCATGGAATTACCTCTTTGCCTCTTTTAGGAATTATATCGAGCACTTAGTCATTCTCACACTATCTCTGGCTGTTGATTCGTGGTGACAGTGAACTTAGTCCCCTCTGTCTCTTCTTGTGTGTTAGACTCTGGTTTGTGTATAGAACGTCACTGTGGGTGAGACAGAACCTACTATTCGTCACTCTGTGAAACATCATTTTTGTAGGGACTGGTTGTCGGTTAAAGTCTATGCAGAATATAATGGGAACATTGCTAGATTTGAGCTTAAAGCCTAAGTGCTACTTAATTGTATATAATTATAATATTGCATTATTCTTGTTCTTATTTAATCTTTTCATGGTGTCTACCAGTCGGCATTTGAAAATCTTAGTTACTGAAGATATACCAAAATATAATACCTCTAAACTATTTGGTTTGTGATTCTGAATTTTTTTATTTCATCATCTTCTTACAAAACCAGAAACAGGCCAGCTGTTAGAGGGGGATGAATTAGTTGACCCTCCCTCTAGTACCCTCTGTGAAACACGACGATTTTTGTAATAGGCTTTAAACTAATTATAGAAGTTTGAACTTTTGTGGAAAATGTTTACAGTGGAACTAATACTTTAGGCTACATAAATGATCAAGAATGTTGCAATGATTTAAAAAATAATAGTTGTCAAGTAACATTTAGTGATGGTAATAAAAATAGTGGAGAGACACTGGGGAATGATCTTAATATATAACTACTCAAAAAAATAGTAGTGCTAGGATAAGATGAACAAATTGAGACTGGCTGCATGTGTTGCAAATTTGCGTGTGTTTTTGTAATGAGACAAATTTTAAGAGTCGTGACACTGATGCCGAGTGCCACACTCAGGGTTTTAAGGTGCCATGTTGAGAGGAGTGGGCTTGTGCTTTATGTCAAACAAAATTTGAATTGCTGATGAAAAGTATGAACGGTGAAGTAACACTCAAGAATCTGTCTGGTTAGAATTTATAGATGAAAATGAAAAGTTGACTTAAAGTGTTATATACAGACCTTCAAACAGACAGGGACCAAAGAAGAGTTGTTTGGGACAAAACTTAAGGTTTTGAGACATAAAAGCCTAGAGAGGAACCACTTCTCAGAGGCAAGACAGGACTGTTTTCACAACTGTTGGTGATAACTAATGAGGGGAAATAACTTGCTTGATTTGGGGTGAAGGTAAGGGGTGTTCACTGGGGGTGTGGTGGGGGGCACCTTCCTGGGAAGGGTAAAGATAAGGGGTGATCACTGGGGGTGGGGTGCACCACCTTCTTGGGAGGTTGAAGGTAAGGGGTTATTACTGCGGGTGTGGTGGGGTACACCCTTCAGGGGGGTGAGGGAATGATCACTGGAGTAGTGGTGGGGTGCACCATCCTGGGGGGTGAAGGGGTTATCACTAGGGGTATGTTGGGGTGATCACTGGGGATGAGGTGTGGTGCACCTTCCTGGGAGGAGAAGGGGTGATCACTGGGGTGTGGTGGGGTGCACCTTCTTGTGGGTTGCTGAGCTGCTCTTCTGGGAAAGATGTAATATTAGACATAAAACTTCCTTACTGCTGGTCAGAGAGAGAGAGAGAGAGAGAGAGAGAGAGAGAAAGAGAGAGAGGGAAGGAGGAGGAGGAGGAAGGAAGGGGGGGAAAGGGACGGAGGGAGGGAGGGAATGGAGAGGGAGAGAGAAGGATTGGAGGGGAGGGAAGCAGAGGGAGGGGGGATAGAGGGGAGGGAAGGAGGGTATCTCTAGTTAACGTTAACTAACCATCGTGATGTTTAACTAACATCAGGAATTCGATGTTTACAGTATGTACCTTGCATTGAACCCTATTGAATCCTAAGCTTGCATTGTGCTTGTCTAGTTGATTCTTCAATGACTATTTTCTCTGCACTGACTTTAGAGACCTAGTTTCCGCCATTTTGTTGCAATTCTCCTTGCAAAATAAATTTTCCTACGTTAGTCTTGCATCTCTTACCTCAAAGTTTTATTCCACTGAATTAGTTAATGATTCATTGCGCACTTAAAACAGTTCTTCGAGTCTTAGTTTATTAAGATACATACACACTAAGACTCCAAGAACTGTTATAAGTGCGCAATGAATCATTAATTCAGTGGAATAAAACTTTGAGGCAAGAGATGCAAGACTAACGTGGGAAAATTTATTTTGCAAGGAGAATTGCAATAAAATGGCGGAAACTAGCTCTCTAAAGTCAGTGCAGAGAAAATACAGTCATTGAAGAATCAACTAGACAAGCACAATGCAAGCTTAGGATTCAATAGGGTTCAATGCAAGGTACATACTGTAAACATCGAATTCCTGATGTTAGTTAAACATCACGATGGTTAGTTAACGTTAACTAGTGATACCCTCCTTGCCTCCCCTTCCAATTCCCTCCCCTCTATCCCCCCTCCCTCTCCTTCCCTCCTCGCCAATCCTTCTCTCTCCCTCTCACTCACCTCCCGCCCTCCCTCTCCCCCCTTCCTCCCTTCCTGTCTCTCTCTCTCTCTCTCTCTCTCTCTCTCTCTCTCTCTCTCTCTCTCTCTCTCTCTCTCTCACTTTCCTTTATGAACGCACACGCCCGCGCGCGCACAGTGGAGGCAGGAACCATACATAACTTTAAGACGAGGTATGATAAAGCTCATGGAGCAGGGAGAGAGAGGACCTAGTAGCAACCAGTGAGGAGGCGGGGCCAGGAGCCGTGTCTCGACCCCTGTAACCACAATTAGGTGAATACAATTAGGCGAGTGTACACACGCATGCACGCACATACACATGTACATACTCGCGCGCGCGCGCACATATACATACACGCGCGCGCGCACACACACGTGAAGAGGCGGGGCCAGGAGCTTGGACTCGACCCCTGCAACCTCAACTAGATGAGTACACAAAAAAAAACACGCGCGCGCGCGCGCACACACACACACACACACACACACACACACACACACACACACACACACACACACACACACAATACCATGGTTAATACGTTGATAATCGTAAATAATCTTGTGATTACTTGTCCAGTCATAACCGCGGAGGTGGTCGCAAAAAGACTTATTATTCCGCTCAGTTTTACCGCGATAATTTATGTTTTTTCTCCATGAGAATAAAACAGATACAGATTGCTATCTGCATGCCAGAACACGAGTGGAATGATATACATGGAGAGAGAGAGAGAGAGAGAGAGAGAGAGAGAGAGAGAGAGAGAGAGAGAGAGAGAGAGAGAGAGAGAGAGAGAGAGAGAGAGAGAGAGAGAGAATGGTGGATATCTGCGTAGCAATGCTGTTTGAAGCAACTTCCAGATTTATCAGTTCTGTGATAGCGTTGCTTTTTGATGATACATCTAGCAATAGCAATGTTGCTTGACGCTACTTTTCTGTCTGTGTTGAAAGTTAAGACACATGTGCAACATCTGGATATCTTTATTGTAGTAGACGTTTCGCCATCCAGTGGCTTTATCAATACAGATTCTAGGACATAATAGGAAGACAGTAGAACTATATACAAAAGATGAGGTAATCAGTCCCTCGGCCTTGGAGAGCATCGTGGTGGAGGAGAATCTGGAGCAAAGACAAGAAGACTGGCGCTAGTTGCAGCAGCCGTGAAGGTCTTGTAGATTTGAATCAAGATTCCATGTCTGACAAGTTGTGCAAGAAAGGTATTTCTGTCTCTTATCTGGTGTAACACCGCTGGCGGAATTGTTTCAACCTCTGTTGACAGTAATTTTAATAGACTGACGAAGCTACTGGTGTGTAAAAATATGTTCTTAAAAACAATGTCCAAAAGCGTCGTGCATGTCTTTGCTTTACTGTTTGTAAATGTATTTCTAGCGATACCAATGTAATCTGTAGGTCCTATGTATCTCTGTTATATGCCAGAGCTCTACAGTCTGTAGCTAATTCAGAGGACAGGACGACCGTATGTACTCGTACATACCTCTAGCAATAGCACTGTTCGCAGAAACGGCAATGCTATCGCTATTGCTAGCGACAGTGCTAGTGTTAGCGACAGTTTTAGTGTTAGCAGCAGTGCTAGTGTTAACAGCAGTGCTAGAGCTAGCGGCAGTGCTAGTGTTAGCGATAGTGCTAGTGCAACAGTGCTAGTGACAGTGCTAGTGCTACAGTGCTAGTGTTAGTGCCACTGTTAGCAGTGCTAGTGCTAGCGGCAGTGCTAGTGCTAGCGGCAGTGCTAGTGTTAGCGATAGTGCTAGCGACAGTGCTAGTGGCAGTGCTAGTGCTACCGGCAGTGCTAGCAACAGTGCTAGTGCTACCGGCAGTGCTAGCAACATTGCTAGTGTTAGCAACAATGCTAGTGCTAGCGACAGTGCTAGTGCTAGCGGCAGTGCTAGTGCTAGCAACAGTGCTAGTGCTAGCGACAGTGTTAGCGACAGTGCAAGTGCTAACAGTGCTAGTGCTAACAGTGCTAGTGCTAGCGACAGTGCTAGTGCTAGCGGCAGTGCTAGTGCTAGTGCTAGCAACAGTGCTAGTGCTAGCGACAGTGCTAGTGCTAGCGGCAGTGCTAGTGCTAGCAACAGTGCTAGCGACAGTGCTAGTGTTAGCAGCAGTGCTACTGTTAGCGGCAGTGCTAGTGCTAGCGGCAGTGCTAGCGACAGAAATGTTTCTCGTACATACTCACAGATATAGCTAATGCATTCAATATTATTGCTGTTTTAATCTACCTCGAGATATTTTTTTTCCATACCGTTGAATTCGAAAGCATTTAGTCTCATTATGAGCGGTACAAGTTATTGAAATTTGCCTGTTATTATTATTAAAACTAAGTGCTAAACGCACAAGGGAAATTTACGTATAATATGATAATTTTTGCGCAGTGTTGCTGGATCACTGAAGAAGTCACGAGAAAATATGAAAAATTCAGGAAAAAATTAAAGTCAGTGTCCTATTGATTTCATCTCTCAATGGACCATTTTTCACGATAAATCTCCTAAGTCAACGAAAATGTGGTGGCCGCACTTCTTCGCTATCGCCAAGCTGCCTTCCACCCCGCCATTTGATTTTTATCCGAGATTAACAAATGGGGTCGATAATTAATGCTACCAACATCTATGATTATTCTTTTTGCATGAGAATCGTAAAGGGCGTGAAAGCAAACATAATGCCAAAGGCAATGGTTACGATGGGTTGCTTGCTTCTGTATACACTCCTGACTGGGAAAGATCGAAGGCCTCTAAACCGAAGTGTAATTCCATAAGATGAAGGGCGCCGCGCCTCATGAGTGACTGGGAAGACTGAAGGTTTTGATAAAATGGGGAAGGAAGAAGGATGGGTAAGGATGGAAATATGGGAAAAGGGTGGGTGCGGGAATGGGAGGTGGGGTAATAAAGGTAAGTGGACTAACTACTTTGTGTGTGTGTGTGTGTGTGTGTGTGTGTGTGTGTGTGTGTGTGTGTGTGTGTGTGTGTGTGTGTGTGTGTGTGTGTGTTTAGTGTTATTCATGAATTCATAAAATCATAGAATGGGGTATAACACTCTACCCATCAGCTTCACACAGTTATAGCAGATGTATATACCTAGTATATGCTTAGTCCCAGTCATCTAACTTGGACAAGATTATGATGGAATAAAATTAAAGAGAGGGTTTCCTACCTGCTCCCAAATAAAATTGGCTAAAATTTTCGGTAGATTCTGTTGTTTAGCAACGGCATACTGGGATAGGGAGCCAAACATGTATAAAATAGGCTGCGATGATGAGGTATCTCGTAAAAGTTACCTGGTTCGTTACATCATTAGAAAACTTAAACCCTTGTGATGTGGCTCAGTTGTCCAGACACTTGTAGTAAGGACCCAGTTAAGTTCTCTAATTACTACCACTGATAACGTAGTGTTAATAATGCAGCCTTGTGATTTCGACTGGCTTAAAATCATTAAAAAAGGCTAATATTTATTTAATTTTTAAAGTGCTTCTTCAGTCCAACACAAGAGAAGAACGGTGGAAAATGAAGTGAATGAGGTAATCAGTCCCTTAGCCTGGAGTCTATGTGCTCAGCCCATCAATCTTGAGAAAAGTACAGCATATGCTCGGAGAAGTGGCTTATATACTGCAGTCAGGGGAACGGAAGCAGGTGGTGGCCGATTCACCACTGGACAAATCCACTAGTGTAAGTCATGCCTGTTGGTTAGGTAATCATAGAATAATTCGCTGCATCAAGATACCAAAATATTGCATTGCCTGACTGCAATATACAAGCCACTGCTCCAAGCATATGCTGTACTTAGCTCAAGACTGGTGGACTGAACACATCGACTCCAGGATGAGGGACTGATTATCTCATTCTTCTCTTCCACCATTCTTCTTCGTGTTGGACCAAAGAAGTTTCTTGGACTGAGACACCTAGTGCGTGAAAATTAAAAAAAAAATATTGAATACGAGAATGAAGTGTTAAATCATTATTATTATTATTTTTGTTTATTATTATTATCACACTGGCCGATTCCCACCAAGGCAGGGTGGCCCGAAAAAGAAAAACTTTCACCATCATTCACTCCATCAGTCTTGCCAGAAGGGTGCTTTACACTACAGTTTAAACTGCAACATTAACACCCCTGTTAAATCATATGAACATATATATCATCAAGTCCGGCTGCCATCGGTCCGGACGCAAAAAGTATTGATGTAAATTCGCGTCTGGAAAGACTGATGTAAATTCAGGACTGTTATGGTTATAAGGTATAATGAAAGGCAAAGAGTAGCAATAATAAGTGTACTCTCCCCAAAGCCCGGTCAACAACAGCTATAGACACCACAACAAAATGACAACCTAAAATAGTATTGAATCTTCTCACACAGTATTTAATCCTCTCACTGCTCCCAACACCTTACAGGGTCATTGCATAGTGCATAGGTAAGAAACGAAAAGGTCATTGGGATGGTATTCTCTGGAATGGACCAGAGAAAGATGAAGTGTTATGCTTGCTGGTGTATGGTAACTGATCCTAGGTAATCATACGTGACTCGCATGAGCTCGTCATGTGTACATTAAGCATTTTGTGTGGGTATGGTGTTAATGATCGTTTGCTTCTATAATAAACCTTGTTAGATTCCAATATTAACTTTACATGTTGTCATTTATGGCCTCACATACCTAATAAAAATATATAAACAAAATATAAACAAGGATAAAGTCAACAAACACGATAAGCTACGAAAGTGACAATGAATTCAAATAAATATTGTCTTATCAAAATAGGCAGCGTCAATTCAAAAAACTATTAAATTATTATCAAAAGACTCATGAAAGTTCCGAGGTCCCTACAGGCATCTCGGTAATTTTAAAAACCATGAGGAAGGCAGAAAGGCCTAAGCCGAGGTCAAACTGTTAAAAAAGTGATTCACAGTTAACGTCACATCACAGGCTGCTCTCTAACCCGTATGCATGCCCATACAATGTCTGGTCTGGCCTCAACACTTCTCATTAAATAGGCATACTTTGTAAAGGGTCTTAGAAATTCCACGTCACTTATTTTTCCACTGCACAATATTTTCTGTCAATCATTTTTTCCAAACAGGCCAAATGCGATTCACTGTAATAACATATAAAAACATATCTATGAAGGGATTCAGGGAGATGGGAAGTACAGTGTCTGCACTCTGAAGGCGGGAAATGCAGCGCCCGCGCTCTGAAGGCGGGAAGTGCAGCGCCCACGCACTGAAGGCGGGAAGTGCAGCGCCCGCGCTCTGAAGGCGGGAAGTGCAGCGCCCGCGCACTGAAGGCGGGAAGTGCAGCGCCCGCGCTCTGAAGGCGGGAAGTGCAGCGCCCGCGCTCTGAAGGCGGGAAGTGCAGCGCCCGCGCTCTGAAGGCGGGAAGTGCAGCGCCCGCGCTCTGAAGGCGGGAAGTGCAGCGCCCGCGCACTGAAGGCGGGAAGTGCAGCGCCCGCGCTCTGAAGGCGGGAAGTGCAGCGCCCGCGCCCTGAAGGCGGGAAGTGCAGCGCCCGCGCTCTGAAGGCGGGAAGTGCAGCGCCCGCGCTCTGAAGGCGGGAAGTGCAGCGCCCGCGCAATGAAGGCGGGAAGTGCAGCGCCCGCGCGCTGAAGGCGGGAAGTGCAGCGCCCGCGCGCTGATGGCGAGAAGTGCAGCGCCCGCTCGCTGATGGCGAGAAGTGCAGCGCCCGCACGCTGATGGCGAGAAGTGCAGCGCCCGCACGCTGATGGCGAGAAGTGCAGCGCCCGCACGCTGATGGCGAGAAGTGCAGCGCCCGCACGCTGATGGCGAGAAGTGCAGCGCCCGCACGCTGATGGCGAGAAGTGCAGCGCCCGCACGCTGATGGCGAGAAGTGCAGCGCCCGCACGCTGATGGCGAGAAGTGCAGCGCCCGCACGCTGATGGCGAGAAGTGCAGCGCCCGCACGCTGATGGCGAGAAGTGCAGCGCCCGCACGCTGATGGCGAGAAGTGCAGCGCCCGCACTCTGATGGCGAGAAGTGCAGCGCCCGCACTCTGATGGCGAGAAGTGCAGCGCCCGCACTCTGATGGCGAGAAGTGCAGCGCCCGCACTCTGATGGCGAGAAGTGCAGCGCCCGCACTCTGATGGCGAGAAGTGCAGCGCCCGCACTCTGATGGCGAGAAGTGCAGCGCCCGCACTCTGATGGCGAGAAGTGCAGCGCCCGCACTCTGATGGCGAGAAGTGCAGCGCCCGCACTCTGATGGCGAGAAGTGCAGCGCCCGCACTCTGATGGCGAGAAGTGCAGCGCCCGCACTCTGATGGCGAGAAGTGCAGCGCCCGCACTCTGATGGCGAGAAGTGCAGCGCCCGCACTCTGATGGCGAGAAGTGCAGCGCCCGCACTCTGATGGCGAGAAGTGCAGCGCCCGCACTCTGTTGGCCAGGCGTGCAGCGCGCGCACTCTGATGTCGTGTAGTGCAGCGCCCGCACTCTGATGGCGAGAAGTGCAGCGCCCGCACTCTGATGGCGAGAAGTGCAGCGCCCGCACTCTGATGGCGAGAAGTGCAGCGCCCGCACTCTGATGGCGAGAAGTGCAGCGCCCGCACTCTGATGGCGAGAAGTGCAGCGCCCGCACTCTGATGGCGAGAAGTGCAGCGCCCGCACTCTGATGGCGAGAAGTGCAGCGCCCGCACTCTGATGGCGAGAAGTGCAGCGCCCGCACTCTGATGGCGAGAAGTGCAGCGCCCGCACTCTGATGGCGAGAAGTGCAGCGCCCGCACTCTGATGGCGAGAAGTGCAGCGCCCGCACTCTGATGGCGAGAAGTGCAGCGCCCGCACTCTGATGGCGAGAAGTGCAGCGCCCGCACTCTGATGGCGAGAAGGGCAGCGCCCGCACTCTGATGGCGAGAAGTGCAGCGCCCGCACTCTGATGGCGAGAAGTGCAGCGCCCGCACTCTGATGGCGAGAAGTGCAGCGCCCGCACTCTGATGGCGAGAAGTGCAGCGCCCGCACTCTGATGGCGAGAAGTGCAGCGCCCGCACTCTGATGGCGAGAAGTGCAGCGCCCGCACTCTGATGGCGAGAAGTACAGCGTCTGCACTGTGAAGGTGAGAAGCAGTGTCTGCACTCTGAATGTGGGCAGTACAGTGTCTGCATTCTGAAGGAGGGCAGTACAGTGCCTGCACTCTGAAGGTGGGCAGTACAGCGCCTGCACTCTGAAGGTGGGCAGTACAGCGCCTGCACTCTGAAGGTGGGAAGTACAGGGCCTGCACTCTGTAGGTTGGGCAGTACAGTGCCTGCACTCTGTAGGTTGGGCAGTACAGTGCCTGCACTCTGGAGGTGGGCAGTACAGTGCCTGCACTCTGTAGGTGGGCTGTACAGTGCCTGCACTCTGTTGGTTGGGCAGTACAGTGCCTGCACTCTGAAGGTGGGCAGTACAGTGCCTGCACTCTGAAGGTGGGCAGTACAGTGCCTGCACTCTGGAGGTGGGCAGTACAGTGCCTGCACTCTGGAGGTGGGCAGTACAGTGTCTGCACTCTGTAGGTGGGAAGTACAGTGCCTGCACTCTGTAGGTGGGAAGTACAGTGCCTGCACTCTCAAGTAGGGATTGAGATTTGTTGCAATTGTTGTAGCTACACTGAGAGTAAGAGGTAGATGGGATACAAGGAGAATAGAAGCATCAGGGAAGAGAGAGGTGAAGGTTTATAAACTAAAAGAGGATGTTCAGCAGAAGTTTGTGGTTACAGGAAAGTGGGTGCGGGAGGGAAGAGGAGCGATTGGTGGAATGATGATGTAAAGAGAGTAGTAAGGGAGAAAAAGTTAGCATATGAGAAGTTTTTACAAAGTAGAAGTGATGCAAGGAGGGAAGAGTATATGGAGAAAAAGAGAGAGGTTAAGAGAGTGGTGAAGCAATGTAAAAAGAGAGCAAATGAGAGAGTGGGTGAGATGTTATCAACAAATTTTGTTGAAAATAAGAAAAAGTTTTGGAGTGAGATTAACAAGTTAAGGAAGCCTAGAGAACAAATGGATTTGTCAGTTAAAAATAGGAGAGGAGAGTTATTAAATGGAGAGTTAGAGGTATTGGGAAGATGGAGGGAATATTTTGAGGAATTGTTAAATGTTGATGAAGATAGGGAAGCTGTGATTTCGTGTATAGGGCAAGGAGGAATAACATCTTGTAGGAGTGAGGAAGAGCCAGTTGTGAGTGTGGGGGAAGTTCGTGAGGCAGTAGGTAAAATGAAAGGGGGTAAGGCAGCTGGGATTGATGGGATAAAGATAGAAATGTTAAAAGCAGGTGGGGATATAGTTTTGGAGTGGTTGGTGCTATTATTTAATAAATGTATGGAAGAGGGTAAGGTACCTAGGGATTGGCAGAGAGCATGCATAGTTCCTTTGTATAAAGGCAAAGGGGACAAAAGAGAGTGCAAAAATTATAGGGGGATAAGTCTGTTGAGTATACCTGGTAAAGTGTATGGTAGAGTTATTATTGAAAGAATTAAGAGTAAGACGGAGAATAGGATAGCAGATGAACAAGGAGGCTTTAGGAAAGGTAGGGGGTGTGTGGACCAGGTGTTTACAGTGAAACATATAAGTGAACAGTATTTAGATAAGGCTAAAGAGGTTTTTGTGGCATTTATGGATTTGGAAAAGGCGTATGACAGGGTGGATAGGGGGGCAATGTGGCAGATGTTGCAGGTGTATGGTATAGGAGGTAGGTTACTGAAAGCAGTGAAGAGTTTTTACGAGGATAGTGAGGCTCAAGTTAGAGTATGTAGGAAAGAGGGAGATTATTTCCCAGTAAAAGTAGGCCTTAGACAAGGATGTGTGATGTCACCGTGGTTGTTTAATATATTTATAGATGGGGTTGTAAGAGAAGTAAATGCGAGGGTCTTGGCAAGAGGCGTGGAGTTAAAAGATAAAGAATCACACATAAAGTGGGAGTTGTCACAGTTGCTCTTTGCTGATGACACTGTGCTCTTGGGAGATTCTGAAGAGAAGTTGCAGAGGTTGGTGGATGAATTTGGTAGGGTATGTAAAAGAAGAAAATTAAAAGTGAATACAGGAAAGAGTAAGGTTATGAGGATAACAAAAAGATTAGGTGATGAAAGATTGGATATCAGATTGGAGGGAGAGAGTATGGAGGAGGTGAATGTATTCAGATATTTGGGAGTGGACGTGTCAGCGGATGGGTCTATGAAAGATGAGGTGAATCATAGAATTGATGAGGGGAAAAGGGTGAGTGGTGCACTTAGGAGTCTGTGGAGACAAAGAACTTTGTCCTTGGAGGCAAAGAGGGGAATGTATGAGAGTATAGTTTTACCAACGCTCTTATATGGGTGTGAAGCATGGGTGATGAATGTTGCAGCGAGGAGAAGGCTGGAGGCAGTGGAGATGTCATGTCTGAGGGCAATGTGTGGTGTGAATATAATGCAGAGAATTCGTAGTTTGGAAGTTAGGAGGAGGTGCGGGATTGCCAAAACTGTTGTCCAGAGGGCTGAGGAAGGGTTGTTGAGGTGGTTCGGACATGTAGAGAGAATGGAGCGAAACAGAATGACTTCAAGAGTGTATCAGTCTGTAGTGGAAGGAAGGCGGGGTAGGGGTCGGCCTAGGAAAGGTTGGAGGGAGGGGGTAAAGGAGGTTTTGTGTGCGAGGGGCTTGGACTTCCAGCAGGCATGCGTGAGCGTGTTTGATAGGAGTGAATGGAGACAAATGGTTTTTAATACTTGACGTGCTGTTGGAGTGTGAGCAAAGTAACATTTATGAAGGGATTCAGGGAAACCGGCAGGCCGGACTTGAGTCCTGGAGATGGGAAGTACAGTGCCTGCACTCTGAAGGAGGGGTGTTAATGTTGCAGTTTAAAAACTGTAGTGTAAAGCACCCTTCTGGCAAGACAGTGATGGAGTGAATGATGGTGAAAGTTTTTCTTTTTCGGGCCACCCTGCCTTGGTGGGAATCGGCCAGTGTGTTTACTAACTGCAGGGATCCAGTGATACAAAATCTTAGCACACAGTTACTACCATTAATATTCAGCAGTCTGTTGCATGTGTCAGTAATATACCAGAAGGTGGAAAGATATTATTGGAGAGATGCAGGGCTGAAAGGTCTTACAGTGGTTTCTGTTGTCAGCTCTCACTAGCTGACAGTCTCACTTTGCTTACTACACTAACTACCCACTCCCCATTCTGTTCCTCCTCCCTCATAATCCACCCGTAACACCGTAATCTTAAGTATAAGTCAGTATACCAACCCAAATTAAGCGTCCACCTCACATCAGAATTCATCTTAGGGTCTGACAGGTTCTGAAAACATCCTCACTCTTATCCTCACCCCTTCCTCACTGGGGACGCATCCGCCGAGATATTCCTCATTCTACACCGAAAAGCAAGAACACCTGTGAACAGGTGATTGTGGGTGAGATCCGTGGTCCCAGTTCTCAGTCGACATAGATTTGTCTTACAGAGAGGATTTCTGTTGAAAAATGAAGGTTCAAACACCCACTTCGTGTCGAGCTCTGTATAACATTTTGACCAGTCTGTAGGGCCTATAAGCCATGCCAGTTCTTAGGGACATGACTATGGATATTGCTCAATAAGGCAGCACACCCTCACCTCACAGAGTACACCAAAGCAGTTTGGGCCATAACACAAAACAAAAATTGCAAAACTGAATATACAGTTAACCGAGAACACCTAAGAAAACTATCAAGACATGACCATCAAGGATTCATTGACCTCTGCAGTGAATACACAGGACTCTCTTGTTAAGAGTATACAATAAAAGTCCTCGCTGACAGTCACATCACAGTAATGAGAATAATTCTATAAGAAATAAGCATGGGGACCACTTACGGGTCCCCATGCACTACTGACATACACACACCTCGGGTACCATCCAAGATAGATAGCAAGAGATGCCAATACAGATACGTCGACGCCACAGTCCAGGAGAAGGGTCGCATCTGAATACTAAACGGAACAGGAGTCTTTCATGATGAGCAAAGGCCTCCCGGCTACTCAGCATAAGAAAGTATAAGCCCAGTTGCCAGGAGTGCGCTGAACCTGCAACACGTATCGCAGGCCAAGCTCTTCAAGGATGTTTCAGAAATAGCTCGTAAGACTCAACATAGAAACTCAGTTGGCAACGTGCAGAATGCACCCATGCAAAGCCAAGTCCCTTGGTGATGAACAACGTTCAGCATGTGCAAGAGAAAAAAAAGTGACAGAGAACAGCTTGCTTAGGAGTAAATCTGGAAGCCATGCTCCAATCTGGAACATCTCAAGGCCACATACAACAGGAGCATTGTTCGTTGATCTACTCTCCAGGTATTGTAGGAGAGATCCTTATGAATGACCACTGTTCACAGAGCATCTACTCTCATCTTTTTAATATGAGAGTCCCGAGTCCCTGCTCTTGGAGAGCAGGATGTTGAATCTGTAACGTGTAGCCATTAGAGGCAGTCCGCTTTGTGATGCCATCCACTGCTCTTTGAAGTTAGAGGCCACCTCAGGAGAGATGCCATGCAATACACTGCAAAGTCGCCTTGACACCAACAGGGATGATACTGACCACGCCATTCATGGTTACAATAAAACATGTGAAACTTATAATACTGTCCTGTGAAGAGAACTCATGTGAGTAGCACAAGCCAATCCTTACCATAAACGATTCATCAGACAAGTACTGTCATAATAACCTTAACAGACGGCCCTGTAGTCTCAGTCTGGAGATAAAGAACGCCATACTTCTATGTTGCTTTCTCCAGGCTGAAGATCACCCAAGTATGATGGTACCTCCAAAATGTCATTAGGCAACTGAACTATGGAATTCATAGTCGACTTGAGCTTGCGAAAGCCAGACTTTAAAGAGATGCAGCCAATTATCTCCACATGCCACGAGATAAGAACATTCAACTTCCTCTCCCTCAACTTGGGGATACAGCTCATCAAAGAGATCGGGCGTTAATTCATGGCATTTACCTTGTCTTGGTTTCAGGATAACCAGAATCACGGACTGCCGCCAACTGTAGAGAAGTATTATATTAGTCCATTGAAGGAAGCTGTCTTAATGTGTTATAATGGATCCCATCCTACCATGGAGCCGTAGAGGGTGACGCCAATAAGACAGACACCCCTTCCCCCATCCCAACTGGGTAGTAAGGCTTGCCAGTTTCTCCACGATGAGCAAGGAGACTGTCTCCTTAAGTCTCCAGAACAAACTCTGGATAATAATAGTTCCTGATGCTCGAAACAAAGAAGCCTGTAACAAATGCACTAGCCACTTCAGAAGGGTCGCCCACCATCTGTTCACGATGGAAAAGGCTGGTCAGTAGACTTAGGAAGTATTTCTTGACGCCTTTCTGATCTTGCACCAAATCCACCCAGAAGTGTTAGAGTGAACACCTCCATGTATTGGACCCAGGACATACTCAGAGCATTATTGAACACCTTATTTTTGATGGCTAACACCTGCTGGTATACCATCTTATTAACCGCTGAAAAGTGGTCTCTGAGGCTGCATGTTCAATCTGGCACTGTTCTGCAAAGTTTCAGCAAGCCACCAGACCTAGGAGTGCAAGCCTCTGTTGCTCCCAGGACGGCACCGAACGAGTGGTCATAAACCACCAAGGACAAGAAATTTCTACCCGAGCCTCAAAGAATCACAAGCTTGCACTATGTAGACCAGATTGGAGGGAAGGATTCCGAGAAGAGGAAACTAATCATTATCACGTGATTCTTGGAGAACAGACTAAATTAAGCTCAACCACAACTGGAACATTGAGGTTTATTTCTAAAGAATATGTATTCGTATGAGCATTATAATAGACTGATGATCCATTATTCAGG